>NC_136488.1:73951355-74121355 GCF_053919585.1 Euprymna scolopes | reverse complement strand
TTGACACTCTTCTGCTGTTAAAACGCGCACTCCAAAACTCAACACACTGCTGTCAAAACTTGCTACTCCAACGTTCAAATTCAAATCAAGTGAGTCTCTTAAAAATCAGGCTTTTTATTAAAACTGGAAGCATTTCATTTGTATATGAAGTCATAAGATGGCAAGCATATAAAAAGAAGCAGCAGACATTTTTTCCTTATCTTCATTCTTTTTGTCTGCACCGGACACTACTGGCTGAGTGCACACAAACAGGCTTGTACCAATTTTTAAGGCATTTAATCACCACATGGTCCAAAACATCAACTATGAATAGGTAAAATGAATTCAAGAGAGATGGTGAAGATCATCCCGTGAGATAGCATCCCCACCTCATCCCTGAACCATACAAAACAGCAGTAAAAGTTTGAAATATCGGTATTTTACACTAATTGACATTTTTGTGTGTTCAGATATAAATATATCATAGCTTTTGTTCAGTCTCAAGAGATAATAAAAGCCCCTGTAAGAGTGGCCGTGCATGTAATTGTGAAGCTAGGATTGTACAATCCTCAACTTCTGAGATGGCACTGTCTGATTCGAGTGGCAAGGAGAAGTCCAGGATAACTAGAAACAATGCTGAGATAAGTGGGGAGCACATACAGCACCTGGTATTCTCAAATGGTCATCCATTTAATACTGATCAGGCCAAATGTAACCTAACTTCAATAATATAACTGAAACCGGTGTGTCAGTGTAATTATTTATATATTTTATTGTTATTTTACCCCAAGCAAGACACAGGGCCACTAAGTCGTAAGGGGCTACTGTTTAGGACCAGATTTTCAGGAATACTATGCAGGAGTTGGGCAGCAAGATGTCTGTTCACATTACATTTGAACTTCTGCATATCAATACAGTCAGGGAAACAGGGGCCTGGGAGGGAATTCCAAAGTCTAACAGTTCAAGGGAAGAAACTATTTGAGTAGAAGACTTTACGGCATCTAGAGATCTCTACAGTGTAGAGATGGGATTTTGCTGCTTGTCAGGTTTGTCGATGTATGTAGATCGAGGGGATACTAGTGCTTTTAGTTCGTCAGAGCACTTTCCATTAAAATACTTGAAAAACAGGCACAGGGTTGACACATTTTGGCGATTGGTTGATAGTGCAAGGCCTATTAGGTTTGTGACTCTTTATCTTGACAGTTTGTCTGACTGATGTATTCTGACTGACAGGAGGCCAAACTCTTTGGTAGTTGTTAGAGAGGCTGCTCCATCATCAGTTGTATAATATTGAGATGGTTGTAATGCTATGTCATGTATGGAAAGGGACCCTGCACCCATCTTTGGTGAGTATTCCTAAGGCCACAATCCTGTGGATGAAAAGTCGGCTGATGGTCTACTTTGTTGCGTGTTTGGCATTATGCAAATCCATCTTGTTCAACACCTCTCTAAAATTGAAACTGAGACTTCCATCCAATATAAATATATCTATCATATATCATTGTTTAACTATGATACCAGCCAATAAAGAATCATCCGAGTTTTAGAGGAGCCATGTTATATGTTAGTAATGAAAATGGGCTTAATTAACGTCAAATTGCTGCAAACATCAGGATTCCATTTTCCACTGTTAACCAACTGATTGTCCAATTCATCAGCAAGGGAAAATAATCAATATTATCTTGCTTAGGTCAATCAGGACTCTCTAACATGATTTTCATTATTAATGATAATAGCAATGTCTATTTACTTATTTAATACTTATGCATGTTGATCTTTGAAATGCATTAATTATTTTCAACAGCTTCAAATCTAGGCGAGGGAAGCTGAGAAATAATAAAAAAAACTAAGTTTTGCTAATTCCTATTTCATTTTAATAGAATCTAATTTTTTAATTCAATTCTTTAATATTTATTTTCTAAGTTTTTTAATTCTATTTTTTAACTTTATTTTCACATAACACTTACCCCAACAAATTATCTGATCTAATAATGTAATTAAACGTTGATTCAAGGCAGTTACCTTATCGCACAGTTGTTTACAAAAAAAAAAAAAAAAATAGAAAAGGCATTGTGCTAGTATGCACTCTAGATTCCAAACTTCAGGACACCATGGAGCAGGACAAAGGTTTTTCACGGAGCACAAATAAGATAATTTCTAAAATAAATATGAAAACATTTATTTCAAATTTTAACTTATACTTGTTCATTAGTTATTCCTGTTTGTGATTTTACTATATTTTCGTTCTTACAACCATTTTTATTTTTATTTTTGATTATTCAAAAATTGTTGCATTTTTTCTGTTAATTTATTTTTTTTTTATTTTTATGAAAAAGAAAATAAAAAAAAAAATAAATCCTGCAACTCTTTACACCTGTAGTTCGTATCTCTTTCCAGTAAAAGAGATCAAATAATTAAAATGTCTGCAGCCATTTAATTTTTCCATATAAAGCATTTGGTCCTCTTTAAGAGAAGGGCTTCCTGAGCCCCTCAGCCTTACTCACTGTGCCCCAGGGCACTCTGGGAAACCCTGCTATAGATGATAGCAAGCTCACTAGACGATTGTCCCAAGTGTGGACTAAAGCACGTCTTTATTCTATATCTGTTTTGACTATGCTATCTATCTATATTAATACAGTAAAATCGTTTTTCCCCTTTGCGATCAGACATCATAGAACAATTGTACTAGTAGTCTTTTTAATGGTAGTAGTAGTAGTAGTAGTAGTAGTATTAGTAGTAATACTTTCCAAGTGTATTTAGTTGGTTGTAGTTATTCTTCTTGTATTATAGCTCTTCTTTTTCATTAATTATTATTATTATTATTATTATTATTATTATTATTATTATTATTATTAGTAGTAGTAGTAGTAGTATTGTGTTATGTTCAAACAGTTAACTTAAAAATAAAAGCCGATTTCCCTTCCCTTCCCTAGGCATGGTCCCAAATAGTAGCTCGTTATGTCCAAGCGGCGATATGCATTGTTAAGGGTGAAGTAAAAAAAACAAAACAAAACAAAAAGAAACTTAAATTGTTACCTTAAAAAAAGCGGCAATTTGGAATCTTAACTCATTGTTCCAAAGGAGGAAACTCTATTTTACTAAGAATTGTAAGAAAAAAAATTTTTTTTTTCAACTACTTCATTAATGTAACAAAGAAAAAATTTGTTTTTTTCAACTACTTTAGTAAAATAGAGTTGCCTCTCTTAGAACGACGAATTGCCCCCAAAATCATTGCATTTTTTTTTTAATTACAATTCCTCTGCAATTATTGTCACGTCCCCCCCCTTTTTTTTTGTTATTAATGTTATAAAACTTTGCTGCATTAAATAAAGTAGTTGATTTCGCCCTGTGTACGTCAGCAATTCTCAAGGATTATCTACACTATACGGTCTTCTTTTCCATGTTTATCCATTAATCCATGTTTTCAAAACAATAAACCACATACCGAAACATACTAACGCATAACAAGAGAGGAACTTCTTTATTTTAAGTTTTTCACGTTTTAAACATTTTTTTTTTTTTTCTACTATTATCAGTCATTCAGTACTGGGCAATGCTAGGACGGGTACCGCTAGTCTAGCTGAATAGACGAAAAATTATGTGAACACTTTGTATTTTATGGAAATCTCTTCCGACATAGCATGAAGCCACTTGATGTAAGGAGCTAACAAGAATGAAAGATGATTATTGCAAAGAAATCAGATACCTATTGGCCTTAGTCCTGAAAAGACCAAAGATACAGGTAGGAAGAAGCAGTCAGCAGGAAGAAAGTTCCACAAACCTGCAGTTTTTGGAAAGAATCTACTGGAATAAGGAGCTGTATGACAATGAAGAATCAAAACAGCAAATTGATGTAAACTAGTAGACCAATAAATCAAACGAGCTGAAACAAAGGAAGCAGAGAATAGATCAGACAATTCTGAATAGCATGTGCCATAATAGTATTTAAAGAAAACACTGAAACCGGCAATATTACGTCTGTGAGAGAGAGATAGCAGTGAAAAAGAAAGAGCGAGGTCAATCAAATTGCGTATGGGTTTCTGCATCCTATCAAGACTTTTCAAATGGAACAGAGATTCACTAACCCATATATGCCAACGGTACTCCATACATGGTTTGATAGTAGATTTGATAGAGAATAGTCTCAGGTGTGAAGGTGTGTTTAGAGTGTGCTAGGTATATATATATATAAAAAAAAAAAATACAGTTATTTCCTGAAGGAGAGATTATTATCTCCCTTGAGAAGAACACATTGGCCATGACAGTTTAAGAGGGAAACAAAAATATGTCACAAACTTTTAAATCACCAGTGGTTTCTACATGACCATTTAATCTGTAAGTTGTTAAATAAATGTATCAAAGGTTATACTTCGCCTGTTGATAACACATATTGTCATATGTGAACGAGCAATAGAGAAAACTAAATTTATGTGAAGCAGAAAGCACAATGGATTTAATATATGAACACCAAGAAAGATTTGATGAGAAACTATTATTCTGAAATCACAGTTACAATACATTTAACTGAATTATCATTTAAATAATATTGCTAAAAAGCTTTTATAGCTTGATTATACATCTCATTTGTATAAAGTGTTTAAAAAAAAATCATCTTTTTACAAATAACTGTGTTATTCGCTTTTAATTTTGTTGTATCATTTTGCTCTGTATAATAAACAGATTAACGTTTATAACAAACTATGATCAAGTTTAAACAATATTTTTTCTCAGGAATTATATTTATTTTATATTTCAAGGTGAAAATCATGAAATGATTCAAGCACAATAACGATTTGGTTGTTGCTTGCCAAATGTTCATAAAATACTGATAAAGTGTCATAGCCCCAATGCACTACTCTACTCCAAAACAAAATAATGCTGCCTTAACAGTAAAACCCAGTTGCGTGCGCGTGGATGTATAAACATCGTTTCAGCTGTGTGTACATTTTCGTTTGCCCACCCACGCAAATTCAGTGGTTCTTAAACAAGATTTCAGTTATTCGTGCGGACGTCAGTTAGAGCATCTTACGTCATAAGAATGTTTTCTTTTCATCCAACCGGATTACAGGAAAACAAATTTAAAAAAATGTTTTTTCTGAATACCTTCCTGGAGCCGGTCGGACAAGTATAAAAAGGGCATTTCTCGCCCACATCGCGGTTGACCTTCGAACACCATGGCGTAAATAACATCGACCCGTCTGCGTTTGAACGTTAAACACGTGCGCGCCACGACATTTAATTCCACCATGTGGACACGGACTTGCAACCCTAATGGACTTTGCATTTTTTTTATTCCCCTTTTCTATCTCCCCACTAAGTAAGCAGTGGATTTTTTATAGTTTAATTCTTTGTAAAAAGACTGGTTATTTCTAACCAAGAACTCTTACTTGTCTCCTTCAAAACATTCAATTAATTTTGTTGAAGACTTTCCTTGATTATTTCAATACATAAAAAAAAAAAAAAAAACATTCAATTACCTCAGTCGCAGGACATTTCTACTTCATCACATAGTTCTTTTTATAACTCAGTTGAGGAACTGTCTTTTCTATTACATGGAAAAACATTGAATTATCTCAGTCACAGATAGACTTTTCGGCCAAGAAGAAACTTTTGTATCTTCTCTTTTCATTTACAATCAAATATATAAAAATAAATGTTGTATTTAATTTATCCATTCGACTCAGTCATCTTTGCTTGATTCTTTCGACTCCATTATTATCACGATTCTTATTATTCAACACACAACACCAATTATTATTATTTTTATTTTTGAGTTTGTGACATTAACACCGGGGACCCTCGGCCCCCCCGCAACAAAAGCATACAGAAGAAGGCATATAAGAAAGCGATAAACAACAATATATGTATTAAGTAAACATTAAACAATATCTATTGCAAAACTAATTGTATTTTGCGACTTTATTATAAAAAGAAAAACAAACAAAAAAACACTATAGTTAATATGTCTTTATTTAATGTTGAAACAGATGTCTCTCTGGAAGTGTGTGATTCTGAGGACCAGTTTCCATCACGATGTTGACAGGACAACAACAACAAGAGAGAGAGAGAGAGAGAGAGAGAGAGAGAGAGAGAGAGAGAGAGAGAGAGATAGGGGGGGGTCTTAGTGTCTTATCTAAGCAAAAAACATATTAAAAAGAGGAAGGACAGAGGACAGACTTTTTGCCTCTAGCCCACCAAAATAATGTGCCTGGTAATTGGACAAAGAGAATTGTTTTGTCCAAACAGATGAGGCTATTTCGTAATACAAGGAAAGTAATTCATTATCATAATGAATAAAGAAAAATAATTATTTAGGAGAAAAAGGGGAGTAATCCATTTGTTTATGCAAAGTAAGACAATTTTTAGCGCTTTTGCAATCATCGTCATTGTAATGAGAGAGATAACTCCATTTTACTAAAAGCTTAGTTCAGTTGTTCATACGAGAATTTAGGACGCTAAATTGTTTTTATTTTTTCGACAATTGTGTAATTTTTATTAAAGAAAACATTCAACTATTTTATTGTTATAGGAATTGTTATTTCTTTGACTACCTTTTTTTTTTATTAAGAAAACGCAACTTGTAATGAAAAAAATATGCTGCTATTTAAAAATGCGATAATCATGCGCAGAGAAATTGTAAAATTTATTATACAAGTGTGACGATTTAATAAAGATTTAAGTACGTTTAAAAGACGAGAAACTGGACAAATATTCTAAAAAATATTAAATTGTGTCAGGGAGCAATATTGTTTTATGTAAAATAGAAGCATCGTCTGAGTTTCCTTTAATAAAAATTAATTCCTTTAATAAAAATTAAATTGTGCCCGCTCAACATACATATCCCCGACAAACTCGCTTAGCAACAAAATCTCGCCTCTTTATTATTGAGGTCCCTAAATGCCAGAAAGCTTTCTACTCTAACAGTTTCTTCCCTCGAACAGCTAGTGTTTGGAATTCCTTTCCTGCTACCTGCTTCTCTGACTGTACTGATATGCAGAAGTTTAAATGTAATGTAAACCAACATCTTGTTAATCTTCCCTAGGCATGATGGTCCCAAATAGTAGCTCGTTATGTCCAAGTGGCGATATGCATTGTTAAGGGTGAAGTAAAAAAAAAAAAAAAAAAACAACAAAACAAAAAAAAAACTTAAATTGTTACCTTAAAAAAATGGCAATTTGGAATCTTAACTCTATTTTACTAAGAATTGTAAGAAAAAATTATTTTTTTTCAACTACTTCATTAATGTAACAAAGAAAAAAAAATTTTTTTCAACTACTTTAGTAAAATAGAGTTGCCTCTCTTAGAACGATGAATTGCCCCCAAAAGTCATTGCATTTAAAAAAAAATTACAATTCCTCTGCAATTATCGTCACATTTTCCTTTCTTTTTGTTATTAATGTTATAAAACTTTGCTGCATTAAATAAAGTAGTTGAAAAAAATCATTTTTATCTATAAATTGTTAGAATGTTTTGTTTAATAAAAAAAAATAAAATATCGTTGCATTTTACATTTTTTGTTAATAATATTGTGATGTTAAATACAGTAGTTAAATGTTTTGTTTAATAAAAATTTCAATATCGTTGACAAAAAATGTAGTTGTAAAAAAAAGAAAAGAAAAACAGTTTAACATTATAAATTCTCGTTTTAAAAACAACTATTTTCTTAGTTAAATGGAGCCATGTCCCCCAGCACAATAACGACGATTGCAAAAGCACACAATTTTTTTAAAAATATATTTTCTTTGCAATACTATCGATTATGAACCCTATTTTTTCGATTATAATTTTTTAAACATACCTGTTTAATATTTAGATGAGCCCATAAGTCACGTTAATTTGACATGAATAGGTCATTTGTTATTTACATTTTGTGGCTTAGTATTATATTTTAAAAACAATATTTTGTGGAAAACCAATAATTAAAAATACCCCAATTCCATTTACAAATCACAAAATTGTACTGAATCAATGTTGCAAACTGATCTCCTCTCTAAAACTTAAATGATTTTCAAATTTATTTTTATAATGTGAAAAACTAATGATTATTATTATATTTCATTTCATTATAATTCACTAATTATTTATATCTTGTCAGCCCATGTCATTATATATCTGATGTTTATATGTGCTTTCAAAGGGACATCCCCTTGCTATCGTTCTATCTTTTTGAGTCATATGATGTTATATCCGTTTTAAATACAGCCTAAGTAATTTTCAACCTGGAGTTTGTTTGTTCATATGCAAATTGAAGGATGTTATTGGCTGACAAAAAGAAATAGCAAAAGTACATATTATTAAGGCAGTAATTTTTATGATGTCAATATCCAAGTCCAAATCTCACATTAATCTTAAGGATTTTTTTGTAACTAGTATATATATAAGTACCCGTCGTTGATTGGGTTCAAAAACAGCTTACAGAAAATGTATGAAAGTATGATAGGTCATGAAAAGGAAGGGTCGTAAAAAGATAGCTTCGAATTTGGGGGTATCAAAACCAAAGAAAAATATATGATGAAAGTAAAAATAAAATAGATAAACCCCATAATTTATTATACCATACCTGTTCACATTGAAACACTTATCACAATATTCTGTGGATCTATATTAAAAAACCTTGTTAAACTTTGTGACATATTTCCATTCTATGGAGGTCAGGTGCGAACGAACACCCCATAATTTTATTATACCATATTTCTTCAAACTGAAACATAATTATCAAAGTATACTTATGCAGATAGATATGAAAAGTCTTTATTAAAGTTTGTGCCTATTTCCATTCTATGGAAGGCAGGCGTGAATGCAGACCCCACAATTTTATTATATCATCCCTATCTAAGTTAAAACATACTTATCAAAGTATTATTATGTACATCTATATCAAAAACACTTGTAAACGTTTTTTTTTTTTAATTTTTAAATTTTTTATTTCCATACTTTGTGAACCAGGCATGAACGCAGACCCCACAATTTTAATGAACCACTGTTCTGCCAGATCAAACATACTCATTCCTGTGTCTCGATACATCTTCTATTATATGTGATCAGTTTTCTATAATAGTCGACCATATAGGAGCCTATTCGTGACCAGACACACACACAGACGTTCAGCTTTATATTATAGATATATATTATTCAAACAATAAATTTCTGTTCTGAAAATTGATGTTTTTCTGAATTAAATTTAAACAAAAAAAATATAAAATCCACTTGCTCTATCAAGTATATTGAGCTATTCTCTTATTTGGTGTAAAATATTATAATTATTTGCTAATACTTTCTCCTCTGAAGAGATGGTAGGAGTTATGATGTTTCAAATGTATTCTTTGTCTTACATAGAATAATAAAAATCTTTTGATTTGAAATTTCACGTCATAAATTTTTAAATTTATTGGATGACTAAAATCTGATTTATTTGCTCTATCTTGTATATCGAGCGATTTTTACTTAGATGGGATAGTACTTATAGAATATTACTGCTAATAATATTTTGTAAGACCTGTAATCACAGGTTTCCATACCAGTTGATTGTTAGATAATTTTATTCTGAAGAATATATATATATATATATATATATATATATATATATATATATATAAATTAAGTAACCTTTATTTGATAATTGACAAAAAGTAGACAAAGATATTCAACATTTTTTGCTTGAAAACATAATTTCTTGTAATTTGAATTATTAAAAATGATAAGGTCTTAGAATGCTGTGCAATGCCACTGAGTTCTATAATTTTTTTTTCAAATTAATTTTCAAATATATACTTCATCATCAGAATTTTAAATACAGTAAAATTTTAAATACAGTAAAATTTTAAATACAGTAAAATTTTAAATACAGTAAAATACCTTTTTTCTCACTTTTTCTTTTGTTGTGTGTTTTCAATTCGTCTGATGTTGAAGCTAATACTGAATGAAAGTATTAACAACCAAGAACACCTGGTAATCTATAATATAAATTTCACCTGTCTGTTTAAATGTATGTATGTATGTATGTATGTATGCGAATGAACTCTTTTTCTGGGTCAACGGCCAACTAGCACCGTGTATATTTGTGTGTGTGTGTATATGTGTATTGGGGTGGAGAGGGCTCCCGTAAGCCGTGGTGAAGGCAACCTTTCTAGGAGAAGCAAATCTCTGATTTAAAAAACCATAAAGCGGAAGACCATTACCCGCATTAAGCTGGTCTGCAGTTTAATTTGTTGCTGGCTATCTTGCTCTTGCTTGTTGCTGGATCTCAACATTTTGAACCGAGAGAGAGACTTAGCTGTCGTACAAAGCTAAGACTCTGTAACATCATCTTTGTATAGATACTCCCTCAGGCATTTGGGCTCATGGATTTTAAATGTCTGAGGGAGTGGCACTCGTCTGACAAGACGTTGCAATCATCATGTATGTATGTATGTATGTATACCTAAAACTTTTGACAGAAGCGACGAACTTTCACGAGATCGGTATCATTTTGAAGCTCAATATCTCGGATGACAAATATCGAAAAATCGGCCAGAAACATTAATTCCTTCATCCTTCACTACAAGGAGGGGTTGATATTTTTGCAAGTCATTGTAGCAGTTGGATTGACTTTGCTTAAGTTCATGGAGACGTCAGATTTTCTTTCACTTTCTTTTCTGCCTTCACGTCATGGGTTCAAGCCTGTTTGCCTGCCTACTGCCACCACATTTTTTTTTTGCTCAACACACACCTCCAAACACCCGGGCAACGCCAAGCACCCAGGCTAGTGTTAAAGGAATAAGAAATGTGTCTTCATCTTAGAAAACATTGCTTATATTGGTAAATTGCTCAACCATGATATATTACTAAATGCTTGACTGAAAATGTTTATCTCTAATTTTAATGAAATGTAAACTATAATATATTGGAAATCGTACATTTTTCATGTTCCCTGTGATCAGATAAAAAATAACCAACCACAGGTCACTACTTAGTACGTCTGCTGCACTCTACAAGCAGCATCAGCAGCAACGATAACTTGTGGTTTATGATTTTGAATTTGTGAAAGCATTTAACTTCCTTCCTAACTTGCTCAATCAGAGGCCATCTCTAAGGCTTGCTGAGTACGCAACTGGAGATTATAAAAGAGATCACACAGTGTTTACGAGAGGTGTGCAATAAGTAATGCCCCTGACCCACTTCCCATAGTAGTAGAGCAACGAAACTTGGAACAGTTATTAGTCTTTCTCTACATAGGAACCACCCAGAGTTATGCATTTCTCCCATCTTTTGATGCAGCTCTGGAGACCGTTTTTGTAGAACAGCCCAGGTTGGTCCTCCAACCACAACATGACTTCAGAAATCAAGGCTGCATCATCTGGGTACGCTTTCCTTTCAAAAACAACTTCATAGCTGAGAAGAGGTGAAAGTCAGAGGGTGCAAGGTCAGGAGAGTAGGGAAGATGGGGGAGGATTTCATAACCACACACCCGTGCTTCTGATCTGGCGACATGCGAGTTGTGGACCGGAGCATTGTCCTGCAGGAGGAAGATGCCTTTGCTGATCTTGCCCCGCCTCTTGATTTTGATAGCTTCCCTTAATTTCCTCAAAAGTGAAGCATAACAGGCTCCTGTAATTGTGGTACCCTTTGCCAGAAAATCTGTCATCATTAATCCGTCCTGGTCCCAGAAGACTGTGAGCATGACCTTGCCAGCGGAGGGCTGCACCCTTGCCTTCTTTGGAGGTGGTGAGTCCAAGTGCTTCCACTGCATTGACTGGGCTTTGGTCTCTGGATCATAGTGATGGACCCAGGTTTCATCCTGTGTAATCAGTCTTTTCTTTGACTCATCTTCTTGGCACATCTCCAAATTCATCCTCGAGCACTCGACGCGTTCTCACTTCTGGAATGGTGTGATCAACCTGGGAATCCCTTATGCATATGCAAATGGTCATGGATGATAGTTTCCACAGACCCTGTACTAATCTTGACATCTTGGGCTATTTGGCGAATAGTAATGTGCCGATCTTCCAAAATGGCAGCCTCAACTTGACGGACAGATGCCTCATCAATGGCAGAAGGGGAGGGCGACCAGGTGTGGGAGCTGTTTCCACAGACTTTCAGCCATGTTTGAATTCACGATGCCAGCGTTTTACAAGGTAATATGATGGGGCATTATCACCATAAGTTTCTTTCATTTTATCAAAAGTCTCCTGTGGTGTGTATCCTTTCAACTACAAAAACCAGATCATTGCTCGACATTCAACAGGCTCCATTTAACACCTGACTCAGTTTAAACACCTGTAAAACAGAAACCACAATTAGTTCAGAGCTGTAATTTGCCACATAACCCGTAGAGATATAATTTCAGCTAGATCAGACAACTGGAAGTGGGTCAGGGACATTACTTATTGCACACCCCTCATACTTCTTCTTTCTTTCTCATGTGCCACAACTGATGACAACTTATCAACTTAGCTCGGACAACTTCTCTCCTGTGACATAACAGAACCACCCAAAAGCCTCTTTCTGTGGATTCAACTTTAACAAGAAGATACAAGGATCTATCATGGCTACTGCTGTACACATGTACACACGTGAAATTAATTTAACACACACATACATACTGTTAAACTGCAATGATACTCAACCCCTGGTATGAGTTATTGTAAATAAATGAGAGTATGGAAGCAAGAAGGAAAAACAAAGACGTATAAATTAAAACTTTTATTTTAAATGGGTTAGTAAGGTTGGTATTGCCCTCTGTTAATTGTCAAGATGTGTCACTGTCTGCCAAGTCGAGGGGGTTAGCTGGTTTAATGAAAATAGCGGTCCTTATTCCTAGAGCTGTTGATCATATTTTTGATCATTGGCAAGATTGTTGAGAAAATGGTGATGACAGTGGCGACTGTGCTGCAGATTGTTGAGAAAATAGTGACGTCGGTGACAGCGCTGCTGCTGATTGTTGGGGAGATATTCACGATGACAACTTAACTCCTGGAGGCCTGGACACACACTGCTGCTGCTGTTTATACCCAGTTGAATTTATACTTCAAATGCAGATGTAGTTAAAGACGCAATAACCATGAGCAATAGGAAGTTTGTTTTTTACTTGGGAGTCACCAGTTATCTGAAGGCTACTCGAGGACAATAAATGTAAGGTGGTTGTGTAGTAATCATTAATGGTGTAAATTGGGTAGAATTTGATTATTTATGGGACAGCTCAACAAAAACTTATTTACATTGGACTTGAAGGCTACCATGTTGTATTCAACTGAGAATTAGGCCAGTGGAACAGTGCTTCACAGACAGGCCGTCTGAGAAAGAAGCTTTGTTCATGAAATCTGCATTTAGATTTAGGCACGGATAGAAAATGGGGAAAATCATATATAGTGGTTGTAACTAGCCGAGTGTTTTGCCTGAAAATTTGGCAAGAGGCAACCATAGATTAAAGTTCAATCAAGCACTTGCTATGAAAATAGAGATAGAGCAGAGACAGGATCGCAACATTTCGTTTGAGGGAAAGAGGTTGCAGGGAAAAGAAAAAGGCATCATCTACTAGGTTTCAAAGCCGGTTTTGAACTCTATCAAGGCTGTTTTTTAATTTGAGGTTGTGTTAATTTCTGTGTCTTTACTTACAGTAAAGAGTTATCCGTTTAAGGGGTATATTCATTTGTCCATTTCAGATTAATGCTGATAAATTTGATAAATATGAGTAAAAATTATATTCCCATGGTGTCCCTTAAATTAATTATTTATGCCAATACACATCCTGGGTAGTTAAAACCACCCTTTCTCTCTTCCTCTTCTTTTTGTCCCAATCACTTAACATCTCTCTCTCTCTTTCCTTTGTAGGAGGGAGGTGCTCACACTGATATCTGTGACAGTTTTCTGGATTTCTTCACTCAACACTGTGTAGGGTCTCTATCAGTAATGCTTTTCCAAATCAAAACATCAAAACATTTCAACAAGATAATTTTAATTCTGTCTACATTTCTGAGACGATATGCCATCTGGCTAAGAATGACAGTGCTGTGGTTGATTCTATATCGCTAGCTGGAGTTTTACATTTCTCTGCACTCCCCACCCCATCTCATCTGGTCAAACACCTCCTCACTGTAGTATGAATCTCGCTGTATGCACGCATGACACTCTATCGTGTCACAATGTTACTAAATGCACAATCTGAAGAATCTAAAAAAGAAAGGATTAACTTTGACGCCATCACTAAATGAAGGTGTAAATATTCCCAGCGATCTGAAACAGCTCCATGGCAACTAATCAACCAAAAGAAAGTTCTTTTCACGAAAAAGAAATTTTTTTTTTTCACATAAAAGATAAATACACCTTCACATACTATTCAAATCAACACTGTTAACAAGATAAACTCATCACTAGTGATCTTTTGGTCTCTTTTTCCGTTGATGCTTTACAAAAGCAGTCAGAGAAACGGCTGGCTCTGATGAGTCTTTGTGTCGCTTGCACATGTACTGACCCAGAATTCATCTTTTTTTCTTTTTTTTTTTACATGGGGGTACCCACTAATCAAGGCCTGAAGGCCACTCAGGGATAAGGGTTATTGCGTGTACAGTAATCAATGAAATAGTATTGTAGTAATCATTAGTATTGGGGGTTTTAATAGAGTGTCTTACTTAAGGGGGCGGTTTGTCAGGAATTTGTTTAAGTTGGACTTGAAGACGTCCAAGTTGTAGCCAGGTGGGAAACAAGCAAGCGGCAGAGAGTTCCACTGGCGTGCAGTTCTAAGAAAGAAGCTTTGCTCATGGAATCTATGTTTGGATTTAGGCACAGATAAAGAGTGGGGAAAATTATTGACAGTAGTTTCAGCCAGACGGGTGTTTCTCGTGAAAGATTGGCGAGGGGGGACGAGGAATTGGAGCTCAGACGAGCACCTGCCATGGAAATAACGATAAAACAAAGACAGGATCGCAACGTCTCTTCTGTGGGAGAGAGGTTGCAGGGAAGAAAAAAGGGCATCCCCCACTAAACCACGATGTCTATTTTGTACTCTGTCAAGGCAGTATAGACTGTTTTTAGCAGCTCCTGCCCAGATGTGGCAGCAGTACTCCATCCTTGGACGTACTTGGCTTTTATACAGATAGAGAACTGCATCAGTAGTGAGATATCTGGAGCGGTAGAAGGATCTCACCATTTTCCCAGTGTCCCTGGCAACAGATTTGATGTACGTGTTCCATATCATATCAGGAGTAAAGGTCAAACCCAGAAGCTTGTCAAAACATGGAGCGTCCCCAAGACGAGAGCCATCCATTTCAATTGATGCTAGATGGGGATCAGAGCGTTGATGATGTAAAGATAGAAGCTTGGTTTTGGATGCATTAAAAGTGAGCAGCCACCTCCTCCCCCATTGTACCACACGCTCAAGATCAGAGGAGAGAGAATTAGAGAGAACTTTGTCATTTACGGCCTTTGATGTGTTGCCATAGATGGTCGTGTCATCAGCATAGATGTCAACGAATGATTTAAGTATGTGTTTTGGGAGATCATTGATGTAGATCAGGAAGAGAGTTGGGCCCAGGATGGACCCCTGAGGGACTCCAGCATTAATACTGTAGGCCTCTGATTTCTGCCCATTAATCACTACTCTTATGGACTATCAGAGAGAAATGATTTAATGATTGAGAAAACATTTCCAGTAATACCGTAGCTAGAAATCTTGTGGAGTAGGCCCTTATGCCATACGTTATTGAAGGCCTTCGATATGTCAAGAGCAATTGCCCTGGAAAAGAAACCTTTGTCAAGAGATTCACTAATCCTATGTGATATAACCGTTAGCACATCTGCTGTAGATCTTGCAGACCGGAAACCATATTGCATGTCACTAGGAAGGTTGTTTCTGTTGAGGTAGTTGACTACTTTTTTATTTAATATGGATTCCAGCAACTTACTCATGACACACAGGAGACTTATTGGTCTGTACTGAGAGGGAGATGACTTTTTACCTGAATACTTAAATACAGGGCATACTGATGAGGTTTTCCAAGGTGTTGGAAAGCACTTCTCCTTAAGGCAACGCTTAAACAGTTTTGTAAATATGGGAGCAAGTTCTGGTTGGAGCTTTTTCAGCACTATAACTGGAATGCCGTCAGGACCAGTCGCTTTACTGGAATCAAGGTTCTTGATTAGCTTGGCGACCTCATGCACAGATACTTGTATGTTGCATAGCATGTTGTCTGTTATAGGGAGGAAATACAGCGAGTTGATGGTCATTGTCGCATAGGGTAGAATTAGCTGCAAAGTTCTTGGCAAATAGTCTGGCCTTGTCTGATGCTGACGAGATGACCTCAGGTCCATTGATGATAGTTGGGATAAAACGCACGCTTCTGTTCAAGATCCTGTTTGCTATTTGCCAGAACTGGTGGGAACCAAGCCACTGCTCAGCTACTTTGGATTTAACAGACTGAGCATATAGCTCTCTTGCATGTTTTATTACTCTTTTACAGTGGTTGCTGGCAGTCCTGAAAGCAGCTTTAGTCTCAGTACATCTATTACATTGGTAGCTATGAAAAAAGTGATTTCTGTGCGCGATAGCAGCAGCACATTCAGGGGAGAACCATGGCTGGCTGTTAGGTTTTTGTTGGAAATTTTTGGATGGTATGAATCGGTCTATGCCTACAATTAACCATTCGGTCAGGTCTGATACTACAGAGGACACATCCTTTTTAAACATGGAATGCAGATGTAGATCAGATATGAATGTATGGAAGCTATCCCAGTCAGCCATAGAGTGTCGATATACAGTACGGTGGAGAGGTATGTCTGAAGACTTATTACATTTCATTTTTATCTTAACTGATACAATGGAGGATCCCAGAGGAAATAGAACGGAACATGAACACAACTCAGGGGAAAAATTGTGAGGAAAAGGTCTAGAAGGCTTACATATTGACCGGGTGTATCGGACACACGGGTGGGTTCGTGAACAATCTGAGTGAAGTCATAGGCAATGGCAAAATCATGACAAAACCTCCCCTCATCATCGGTCTTATTTGAGTGGGTCAGCCATTCCACATTATGGACATTGAAGTCACTGCAAATATGAATGTTAGCCGAAGGATAAGCAGACAGGATGTGGTCAATTTTCTCAGATATGCTCTTAAAGATAGTAACCCCACTGTTGTGGGGGCGATAGAGGGCAAATATAAATGCAGTGGTGTAAGCTAGTGTAACCCAGAAGCACATATAAGGTAAATTTGGGTCTTCTCTGGAGATATCCCTACCACATGGAAAGCCATCTTTGATGTAGGCACATATTCTATGCCCATGGCGATCTTGGGTGTCAGATTTAGATGTTAAGTTAGAGTATCCTTTAATTATGAATTCGTCTAGAGAAGTGGTTAGCCCTATGCCAGTTTCACTTAGAAAGAATATGTCCGGTTTTGTCCCCTGTAATTGTGTTTCAACCTCTGGAAGGTTGGAACGTAGACCCCTGATGTTGGAGAAGGAGACCTGGTAGTAGGGGTCTACGTTGGAGGATGGGGTTCTAGGTTTATTTGTGTTTCATTTTTGGAGATTTGTCATGATTGTTGAGGTTTTGGGGTTTGTGGATCAGGTCGGTAGACTTGGTTGGAGCAGGACAGAGAGGGAAAATAAGAGAGAAAAAGACAAGAAATTTTTTTGTTTTTTTGTGCCATGATAAGGTAAAGCCGTAACAATTACCCACTAGTATGGCATCGAGAGGCCCTACCAGAAACTACTGTATGGTCCAGAATCCATTCACCAAATGGCAATACAGCAGCCCCGGTACTTTGCACCTGCTGATAGGACAGCCTCCTTAGTGGTTAATCCAAGGTTCGGGTCCCTGACTCTCAGGCGGGTAACGTCAGCCCAGATGAAACGTTTACCTCCAGCACCCTTACTAGTAACATGACCACAAGGATAGACATTTGAAACAGAAATTTTCCGATATCTCAGGCTACTCTTTACAAAATATTACCGACCTGGAAAGCAGCTTTTTCTTCACCCTTTGTCAGAAAAATCATTCATTGGAAATGAGGACTGAAGGACAAAAAAGGAGAAGTGAGAGTTACTGGAGCTGCCGATAACACATCCACATGCATTATCTACTCTCCATTGGGGGAAAAAAAAAAAGGTGAGAAGGACTTAATGATATCTACTTAGTAGAAGTCCGTTGCCCCATTCCCGGCTTAGGATAGTATTTGAAGATAGTCTCCCCTCCCATGTTAATGCATGGATACTTTTGCCTTTATCTAGGTTGAGCTGGGATGTTAACAGTTCCAGCTCCACCCCATAATAAATATGCTATAATGGAAATTTTATCAAATTGAAAAAGTCTGGTTATTTTTAACTCATTTAAAAAGCTGGTTAAGAAGTAATACCTTTAGGGTTATGTATTAACTTTAGCAAGAAGTAATGCATATTTTAGAAGAAAAAAAAAGTCGCATGTTTTTGAGTTCAGATAATATGCAAATATAATTTGGGAAATGTTCAATTTCATCGGAGACTTTTTTTTTTTTCGTTTTAAATATAAGAAAAAGTATTGGTTAATAATAGTATTTTTAACAAAAAAGATTTAGGAGAAAGATAAGAAAACAAGACAAATGTTCAGGATTAAAGTCAAACCTGTGATAAGGAAAAAGAGAAAAATAAAAAAACTAAACAGTGTTTTTAGATTAGTAGGCTGCAAAAGTTATGTTCTGGAACTCGTGGCAGTTATTCCTCAGAATCTTGCTTTCAGGTACCTACAATACCGTTAAGCAATCAACTTTAGAAAGCGTGCATTGGGCAGACAGATAAACTCAAATTAACATAACGAAAACGCTTTATTAATTAGGTAAAACAAATCTGAAACAAAAACAAAACAAATAGTTAAAAGGAGAAAACATAATTAAACAAAGGGAAATAATACATGAAAATAATTATATTTTGGACAGGCTTCCAAATTAACAGATTCTGGGATATCTTATCTTTTTCAATCAACTGTTAGGTGAAAGTCCGTAACAGTTAGAAAAGTGTCTTTTCTCCATTAAATTGTTAGGTGAAAGTCTGGAGCGGCTAAAAAGTGTCCTTTCTTTTTTTTTTATTATTATTAAATCGTTAGGTGAAAGTATGGAGTGGTTAGAAAATGTCTTTTCTTTTTTTTATTAAATCGTTAGGTGAAAGTATGGAGCAGTTATGTCTCCTTTTTACAAAGGTTACTATTCTAGTGCGGCGCATAAACTGCCCAAGCGCCCATGAAATAAAAATAATAGAAGTCTGAGAAAAGATATAAGTTCTGTGCGCGTGAAGGAAAAAATAAATTAGAATTTCTACAAATTAAATATAGAAGTCATACACTAGATTAAATAAACAGAAACAGGGTTTCGAGTTCTTCATAGAAGGAATAGCCAGGTAAAGGAATAATAGGGTGTTCCGAACATACCTCATGGCTTAAACGGGGAAAGCCCAGTTCATGGAGTCGAGTAAAGTCCGTCCGTGTCATTTCAAATTCCGCGGTGAAAAGGAGGAAGGAGGGACAGAATCGCAGAACGAGACTAGAACGAGATCGCGTGGGAATTCGAAGAACAGCAATACGAAACTTTTCCTTTTTTTTTATTTGGAATGCCTAAATGGCTAAGTTTTCCATTAAAGAAAGATCAGGAAGGGAAGAAATAAGAAAGAAAACTATATAAGAAAAAACTCACACAGAGATGAATGAGAACGAGGCACGAGGCACCGGTGCTCTTAAAGCATGTGTCCCTGTTAAAAAGGAGCCCGGTCTGAAGACAGAACAAGTTACGAACAGAAAAGTTTCTTAGCTTTTGGGACCGTAGAGTTCGACTTAGCTTGGAGGCGATAGCTTAAAGAGGACTAAATGCTAGCCAGTCAGACTGCTTTTATGCCGATATTTAAAGGGTATGTTGAATGGCAGTGGTCGGTGGGGGGGAAATCTTGGTATTTCCAATCCACGAGTCACTCACCAAAACCACATGAAACAATAAGAACTGTTACTGAGGCGAAACTTAAAAGCTAAGTCCTCAAAATACCACCCTTTTTTTGCAACAAACTTGTTCTTCTGTTCTGGTCTTGTATGGGCCCAGAAGAAAAACGCAATCTGATAATTAGTAGAAAAAAAAATATATTGAACAGAAAAGCAAAGACAACAAATGAAGAGTATTGCTATACATCAGTCAGACTGTCGAAACTCGAGCATAACAACCGAAGGACATATTCTTTTGGTCTTTATGTAACAGAGCTGTTAGTGCTGGGTTAGCAGCAGTATCCATATGGTAACTAACATATGCAAATGACCAAGCCAGCTGTGCAAAATGATGTGGCAGTGGAAGAAAAGGAGAGAAAAGAAAAGGCAAAGACAATAAAAAGGTACATGTGGTGAGGACCGGGGGTGGGGGAAATAATTGCATGCAGGGAGAAGCACACGTTCGAGACATGGTTGTAAAATAATAGTGAGCATCTTAAAAAGACATAGTAGCCGACATAAACTAAATGAACTGTTTAAAATAAGATGCAAGGTGTTGTTGGAAATACCAAAAATAATAGTCTTTTGTTAAAAGAAAAAAGGGTGAGTTAAATTTTTTTTTTTTCCTTTTTCTTTCCTCTGTTTCTTTGTGAGATTTTCATGTACATGTATGTGTTGGATCAGTTAAAATGTTACGGAAGATTATTCTGAAGCATTAAAAAGGTGTACAGCATTACATTTATAGTGCATGAAAGAATTCATTGTTAGCTGTAAGGTTGGACACCATAACATCTTCTCATCTGTCATTTCTTATCTCATTTAAGTTATATAAACTCTTGATATAAGTAAGTCGTCATAATTTTGTTCTTTCAGTTTTAGCACGTCACTTATTTGGTAAACATTTTTTCTATCCAGCGAACCTGAAATTTTATCCTACATTTGAGTCAGTAAAAATCTAAACAAGCACAATCATATGACATTGTACAATTTGTAATCCTTTTACGCTACCTAAATGTTGTTTAAATCCTCAAAATGGAAAAGTTTTCTCAATCTATACTTATATAACAGATTGAAGACGTATGCAAATGATTGAGCCGTGTGTGAGGTGACGTTACAGCAAAGAAGGAAAGAAAATAGTTATAAAAAAGAAAAACATGGCCTGGAAATGACAAGGAAAGATGTGTCCTAAACATGGTTGGACAATGACAGAGTACCACGTGTTTGATACAGCAGAGTCTTGTTAAGCACATTAGAGTATGAGAAGACTTCTGAACAAGAAACAAGGCGTTATTCTTGAAATACCTGTAAATGAATGTCTGCTGTTTTAACTTAAAAAAGTGAGTCAAATTCTTTCCTTGTCTTTGTTTCCTTGCAACTATCTGCATACAACGTGTGGGTCCCCAGTGTTGACATGTAAAGACTGTTACACTTCAGCTGAATGTTTTTAATCACTTAAACCTCCTTGACGAATATTCTTATACGAAACAATCAAAGAAAAAAAAATTTCCTTTCTTCTTCAGTGTCTCTAACGTCAGGAAAAATTTTTTACGAACAGAGTTTCTCTGCAAGAATTACTCATCAGTGAAACACATTGCCATGGGACTGTTACCCCACAGATTACAACTTGGTCGTCTTCAAAGACAATGCCAACAGTTTCTTATCTAGAACCGCTCTTAGAAATATTCAAACTTAGTTCTGACAATCATTCCATCTTATTAATCCTTATCCTCCAGTGGCATCTGGCCTATATAAGTGGGGACCTCTTTATCATAAAAAAACAAAAACATCTTGGGACAGCTGCTCCTACTCGCATATTAATATATATATATCAGGGAGAAAACCATAAGAATACTCTCATACTTAGTCTGACCTTATTTACTTGCTTCCCCAAGAGGGCAAAGTTAGACACATGGTCGATTTTTAATGTATGGGATATTCTCCACTTCTGACCGAGGACAGAAAAGATATTAAAGTTTGAAATATTAATTTGCAGAAGTATAAAAACAAATAAATTAACAACAAATTAGGCACAAAACCATTCAAAAGTGTGAGGAGAAAATGGATGCCATTGGTCATGAATAAAAACAAATGTTTATCTTACTTAAGTCTAGAATCATTTCAGTCACCAAAATACCACATTCACACCTAAGGTGCGTCCTACTTAAGAAATTCTCAAATCTATTTGAAATTTTATTCTTTATAAATATACATAAACACAAGTCTGATTCTTGTCCTGCAGACCAAGTGTGAGATTGTGGGCTGGGATAAAGATGCAACATCTGTTCTGTTTTTAATCGGTGAGGAAGAGGTGTAACAGTTATACTTATTTTCTCATATGAAGAAATGTCTCTGCTAGGTGATTTTGATTTTGTTACACCCTGACCAATAATCTTGCAGGGCACATTATTTCATCTATTCCCTGAAAAACAACTTCAACCTCTTTGGGAATCATGGTTGGTCAGAAGAGAAAACTCTGAAAGCAATAATGAAAGATGTACTTGTCCAAACTTGTTTTCCACACGCACGCACGTATATACACAACTACGTATATACACCCCAGGCACGCACGCAAGCACACATACGCATTAACCACACATACGTACACACATATGAGCGTGAGGTCACTTCCTTTTTTTCTCCAAACGCATGCGCAGAAAACCAAGGTCCCACGCGCAGCCCCTTTTTCTTCCTCTTTCATCGGGTGGTTTTTGAGCTGACCAGTCGCACCAGATTTCGCCTCCCGACTACCAGTGGCCACTCCTCGTCAAAACATGTGCGCGGACGGTTAGCGACCTGCATACGTTCGCCCTTTCTTTCTCCCCCGTTTTCATAAAGCAGCAGTCGCTTTATGTGTGCCTTTTCATTTCCTCCTCACGTTTGGATTTTTCATCTTTTGAAATGAACATTAGCTTTTTATTTTTCTACGAAAAATAAACGTGTTCAAATTTATTCAACAAGCGTTTTCATTCCTTTATTTTCTGTTTGTTTCATTGTATATTTTTGCAGCGGTTTGGTGTATTATTATATACTAACCCGTTACATACTCTCTCACTTGCTCCTCTCTCTATCCATCAGATGCTCAGGCATCAACTATGTTCACTTGAAGATAACTGCTGAGAGACTTTCAACAACCCAAAGAAATTTCTATATATCCTTTCATCACTTGGATGCTATCCGACTTTCTTCCACCTGTACCAAACTGTGTATGCAATTATAAAAATGGTTTTGTTTTTCTTTTGTGTAATGGTTTTCGTTGCATACTACTAATATATAGAGGTGTTGTGGTATCGGTTTACCATTCCATTTGTTTCCAAACATTCCAAACTTCAAAAACACACCCTTTTCAAAAGTGCAAGCATTAAGCCACATCCCAAAACACACTGGAAAATTACCCAGCGATAGAATACAAATTTTGCAACTGTCTCGATCCGCCCACATACTTTGGCAAGGCATATCCTTTCCTCACAGTAGACGAAAGCAACTGACTTTAATAATTCGCCAAGAATTACATAAATACAATCAACCAATACTCCTGATATTTCTGATCACACTAAATTTGGCTATTAATTATAGTCATTTGTTTGTTCAAGGGCACCAAGAAGGTAACATGCCTATTTATCAATAGATTCAAAAGCCTTGCCTTTATTTGGCACCTCATGCTCCAGCTTCTTACAGTAGCACCTGCTCCAGCAACTGTTTCTGCTCCAGTTCCCGCCTGCAGCTTCAGGTGGCATTCTGTTCTAGGGACTGTCGATGCCTGGCCCCAGTTCCAGTATCTGTTGGCGTCCAGCTCATTCCTACAACTACTGTTCTGGCAGTTTCTGTTTCTGTTGATTCAGCTTTTGGCCATGTCTACATGGACCAGACCTACCCCAGAGATGCCCATTTCAAATCTCTGTGCGGCGTGTGGCGGTATTCCGTGCTGTCCAAAATCCAGCTGATTCTGGCAACCTTTGTTCCTGTCGATCCAGCCTTTGCCGATGCCCACACGGACCGGATCTAACCAAGGCATCTCATCACAGCTCATTAGCATGTGACATCATTCCATGCAGCCCGGGATCCAGTTTCCACATTTCCAGCCTTTCCTGCTGTTCAGTTTCCCGTATTTCTGTCCGTTCTGCCTCTACCGCTGTCCAGGTAAGCAGTTTCTATCCTTCAACTTTACTGTTTTCAGACTCATCATCAACCGATTTCATCCAGTATTTTCCTCTTGTATTTTAATGCGAAATAAATGTTTCTTTTACAACTGTTTACCTGCTTTTGTCTTTTCTTCATTGCCTTTGCCGTATTTTGCTTGTGTGTATTTTCTTAGTTGTACATCCGATTATCGCCCAGATCCTCTCTGCAACAGAAGTTCGTCTCATTTCTATAGAGATGGAGGTTCCCTCCTAGATTGACGCACTTTTAATTTTTGTTTGAATTCAGAATGCCCCTTTTTGGAAAGCTGGATGTTCACCACATTAAAAACCGACCTTATGTTTAACTTTATCCTTGTGGGGAGGCAAATAAGTGGGTACCTGTTTTTTTTTTTTTGTTGTAAGAAACAAGTCTCTTGACGCGGTAATTGCAATAAATAAATAAATAAAAATATACGCTAAGAGTTACTTCCCTTGTTCGTTCGCAACCCATTCGGTTTGTTGAACGTATTTACAAAATGGCAGCTGTGCAGAGGGCAAAAAAATACCAGTGTTCTTCTGTAATTTGCTATTCTTTCCGTGAACTAACCGTCTGAACTGATCTACAGATTGTAGAATGGTGAGTTCTCCGTCTCCAATATATCATGTATCCATTTTCAGTCCACGTCGATGATGGAACGAACTCGTAATAGTGTGTTCATAACAAAAACAATGTCTGATTTAAACGAAACATAAAACCGAGAAAAACACACGCCAACAATGCCGATGTTTTTGTCATAAATAGAAATAATGTTATTGATTACATCATCATCATCATCATTATTTATTATCATTTATTTCTGCCACTATTTTACACATGTTATGACATCATAATCAATTTATCTCATCTATATTATAATTTATTATATTGTTAGCTAAACATACCTGGTGTTGCCCGGAAGTTTTGTTACTTTAATTTTTGTGTGTTTACGAAGAATACGGACCGTGCTGAAATAATAACGTTATTATTTAGAAATCTGTTCTTAACATGGGGAAGCGTGTGTTTTGTAACTGGTAGGTACTCATGCAGAGAGTGATTAGTGATCATCCGTGTTGAAATAATAATGTTATTATTTAAAAAGCCATTCTTAACACGGGGAGGGTGTTTTGTACCTGTTCTGTACTTTAACCTTACAAGTGAATAAAAAAACATAAAACTTTAATTAAACCTGGAAATACGATTTAAAAAATAGCGCGGATCACTCTCTGCATTAGCACTGACTGCCCATTTCTTTAGGTTCGTATCCTGCATAAAGATAAAAGCACTTGTTTTTTGTTTCGCTTTTTTTGACCGCATAAATACTTTCGATTAAAAGTGCCGTTGTCACCAATTATGGGCCAGAATCCAATTAATATTAAAAAAAAAAAGTTGAAAGTTAAAAATAATGATGACGTATAGTTTGAGCATTAAATATTTATTGAATCAAAATGTTATAAAACTGTAAGGCACTTATGCACTTATGTTACCGTGCTGAAATGATAACGTGGTACTAGTGCAGTGATCCATCCGGACGTAAATAATAACGTTATTATTTAAAAAGCCATTCGTAACATGGGGAGGGGTGGGTGTTTTGTGCCTATTCTATACTTCAACCTTACAATTGAATGAAAAAACATAAAACTTTAATTAAACTTGGAAATACGATTTAAAATATAGCGCGGATCACTCTCTGCACTAGCACCGATAACGTTATTATTTAGAAACCTATTCCTAACATGGGGAGGGTGTTTTGTAATTATTCTGCACTTTCATCTAACAATTTAATAATAATAATATCCTAACATTTGAATCTAACTTGAAAATGATATTAAAAAAATAGCACGGTTACATAAGTGCATTTAGCATAAACTACAAGTTATTAAGCTAATGTTGTTTAAATGTATAAGATGGCTGAGTATTATTTTACTTTAAGGCCCACCTCACGTTCGTATAGAAAAATATTTTTTTTTTTTGTAGATTTCGGTGTGCGTTAAAAGATTATGATAACCGTTTGGCGTTTCAGTCGCAAAGTTCCCATTTGCATGGTATTAACTCCTGAACCCTGCGACTATTTTCCGCCATTTAACAGCCTTCGTTTACCCTATGCGCGAGCGCATTAACGAAGACTGTTAAATGTGAATTCGCGCGTGCACTCGCGTATCTTCACACGTAGCGTAGTAATCTTTGGCGGACAATTTAAAATTAGATGAAAAACAAGTAGTTTTCCGGATACTAAGCAATGTAATTCTATATGTTATCAGTGATAAGCCATTTATAGAAATGGTCGTCACTGACTGCTTAATATCCGGAAAACTACTTCTTTGCAGCAAAATATGCGCGCGCTTACGCGTACAGAAATGGTCACCACTTATAACAAAGAATTACACGTATCTGTATACAGATTTTTTTTATGTTTGTTTTTTCAATTTCCTCGTGTCTTTAATGGAAGATGAAAGCAGAAAAAAAAACGACAAAACCTTTTTTGCTAATAAACAAACAAAAAATTCCCCCCCCCCTCACTAGGTGGCTAGAAAGTGGGTGCCCATTTTAAGTTAAATTTATATCGAAAAGTGATCAACCACTTTCTGAAAAAGTAATTTCTTCATATCAGGAAAACTATTTCTCTGCGACGGAAACGGTTAGAAGATTAGTTTTTAGCACACCGAAATCTACAATAAAAAAAAACAAAAAACAAAATAGTTTTCAAAACTTTCATTCTTTTAATGGAATGAAACTTTATACCATTCCATTTTATACTATAAAGATTTGCGAAAAAAAAAGTTTAAATTACTTTCTGTTCCAAATTCCTTTCAAATTTCGAAGGGTCATGAAATAATAATTTTTTTCTCCCTCAACTTGAAAATATTAAAATAGCTGATTTGTTTAGGAGGAAATGAAAATGCATCGTGGGGGATTTAATTTCGTAATTAATTGAATTAATATTTTTAATAGAAACTTTAAAACGTAACATAACGCGGTGAAAGTGCACTGGGGGACTACCCGAAGACTTACCTTTAAGAAGTCGATTTAAGAAAATGCCTTTCGGAATAACCGCGCCCAATATAAAGAACGGCTTTCAGATTACAGGAGACGAAACTGGACATATTATTTTTAAGTGAAACTGGAATAGGGTCGACTACTTCCCTAGATGAGTTCATAATTAATGGATACTCTAATTTAACAGCTAAATCTGACACCCAAGATCGCCATGGGCATGGAATATGTGTCTACATTAAGGATGGCTTCCCGTGTGGCAGGGATATCTCTAGAGAAGATCCTAATTTACCCTATATGTGCTTCAGGGTTGCACTTGCTAACACCACTGCATTTATATTTGCCCTCTATAGGCCCCACAACAGCGGAGTTACTATCTTTAAGAGCATATCTGAGAAAATAGACCACATACTGTCTTCACATCCCTCGGCTAACATCCACATCTGTGGTGACTTCAACGTCCATAACGTGGAATGGCTGACCCATTCAAATAAGACAGATGATGAGGGGAGGTTTTTGTCATGATTTTGCCATTGCTTATGACCTCACTCAGATTGTTCGTGAACCCACCCGTGTGCCTGATACACCCGGTCAATATGCAAGCCTCCTAGACCATCTTCTCTCAACTTCCCCTGAGTTATGTTCATGTTCCGTTCATTCTCCTCTAGGATCCTCCGACCACTCCGTCGTCTCAGTTAAGATAAGAACGAAATGTAAGAAGCCCCCAGATGTACCCCTCCACCTTACTGTATACCGATACTCTATGGCTGACTGGGATAGCTTCCGTACATCCATATCTGATTTACCTTTGCACTCCATGTTTAAAAAGGAAGTGTCCTCTATAGTATCAGATCTGACCGAATTGTAGGCATAGACCAATTCATACCATCTAAAAAATTCCAACAAAAACCTAACAGCCAGCCATGGTTCTCTCCAGAATGTGCTGCTGCTATCGCGCACAGAAATCACTTTTTCCATAGCTACCAACGTAATAGATGCACTGAGACTAAAGCTGCTTTCAGGACTGCCAGCAACCACTGTAAAAGAGTAATAAAAAATGCAAGAGAGCTATATGCTCAGTCTGTTAAATCCAAGGTAGCTGATCAGCGGCTTGGTTCCCACCAGTTTTGGCAAATAACAAATAGGATCCTGAACAGAAGCGTGCGTTCTATCCCAACCATTATCAATGGACCAGAGGTCATCTCGTCAGCGTCAGACAAGGCCAAACTATTTGCCAAGAACTTTGCAGCTAATTCTACTCTATGCGACGAAGGCCATCAACTCCCCATATTTCCTCCTATAACACAGAACAAGTTAGGTAACATACAAATATCCGTGCATGAGGTCGCCAAGCTAATCAAGAACCTTGATTCCAGTAAAGCAACTGGCCCTGATGGCATCCCAATTATAGTGTTAAAAAAGCTTCAACCAGAACTTGCTCCCATACTTACGAAACTGTTTAAGCGCTGCCTTAAGGAGAAGTGCTTTCCGACTCTCTGGAAGACCTCATCAGTTTGCTCTATATTTAAGAATTCAGGTGATAAGTCATCTCCCTCTCAGTATAGACTAATAAGTCTCCTGTGTGTTATAAGTAAGTTGCTGGAATCCATATTAAATAGAGAAATAGTCAACCACCTCAGCAGGAATAACCTTCTTAGTGACACACAATATGGTTTCCGCTCTGCAAGATCTACCGCAGATGTGCTGACGGTTATATCCCACAGGATTAGTGAATCTCTTGACCAAGGCTTCCTTTCTAGGGCAATTGCTCTTGACATATCAAAGGCCTTCGACAAGGTATGGCATAAGGGTCTACTTCACAAGATTTCCAGCTACGGTATAACTGGAAATGTTTTCTCAATCATTAAATCATTTCTCTCTGATAGTTCATAAGAGTAGTGGTAGATGGACAAAAATCAGAGGCCTACAGTATTAATGCTGGAGTCCCTCAGGGGTCCATCCTGGGCCAACTCTCTTCCTGATCTACATCAATGATCTCCCAAAACACATACTTAAATCATTCGTTGACATCTATGCTGATGACACGACCATCTATGGCAACACATCAAAGGCTGTAAATGACAAAGTTCTCTCTGATTCTCTCTCCTCTGATCTCGAGCGCGTGGTTCAGTGGGGGAAAATGTGGCTGGTTACCTTTAATGCATCCAAAACCAAACTCCTATCCTTACATCATCAACGCTCTGATCCCCATCTGGCATCAATTGTGATGGATGGCTCTCGTCTGGGTGAGGCCCCGTGTTTTGACAAGCTTCTGGGTTTGACCTTTACTCCTGATCTGAAATGGAACACGTACATCAAGTCTGTTGCCAAGGTCGCTGGGAAAATGGTGAGATCCTTCTACCGCTCCAGATATCTCACTACTGATGCAGTTCTCTATCTGTATAAAAGCCAAGTACGTCCAAGGATGGAGTACTGCTGCCACATCTGGGCAGGAGCTGCTAAAAACAGCCTATCCTGCCTTGACAGAGTACAAAATAGACTTCGTGGCTTAGTGGGGGATTCCCTTTTCTCTACCCTGCAACCTCTCTCCCACAGAAGAGACGTTGCGAGCCTATCCTTGTTTTATCGTTATTTCCATGGCAGGTGCTCGTCTGAGCTCCAATCTTTGGTCCCCCCTCGCCAATCTTTCACGAAAAACACCCGTCTAGCTGAATCCACTGTGAAAAATTTCCCCCACTCTATATCTGTGCCTAAATCAAAACGCGGATTCCATGAACAAAGCTTCTTTCTTAGAACTGCACGCCTGTGGAACTCTGTTCCGTCTGCCTGCTTCCCACCGGACTACAACTTGGATGTCTTCAAGTCCAATGTTAACAAATTCCTAATGAACCGCCCCCTTAAGTAAACACTTCATCAAATCTCCACACTAACGTAATGTACTTGCAATAACCCTTATCCCTGAGTGGCTTCCGGGCCTTGATAAGTGGTGATCACTGTGTAAAAAAAAAAAAAAAAAAAAAAAAGAATAAACACCCTTTGCAGGTTGGACAACCATGCACATTGACAGTCTTCGGATGGTTCGCCAGTGCACTTTCATACTTAATGCTATTGCATATTTGAACTCGATGAAAAGTAAATAAAAAAAATTATGTAAAATTGATTATTGATGATCAATATTACATGATTTTTTAAAAAATTACTTTTCGGTCCGTGCTGAAATAATAAAGTTATTATTTAAAAAGCCATTCTTAATATGGGGAGGGGAGGGTGTTTTGTACATATTCTGTACTTTAACCTTACAATTGAATAAAAAAAAAAAACCGTATAAAACTTTAATTAAACTTGTAAATACGATTAAAAAAAAAAAAAAAAGCGCGGATCCAGTAAGTGCATTTGCATTAGCACCTACTTTTTATTTATATCATTGATCAATAACATAAGTAAGGTGTAGGTTGCGTAAAGCGAGAAATACACAGACACATGAAAAATGGTCACGGAATGTTTTTGTTTATTAATATAAGATTTCTTTAATTAGAAAGTTGACAAGAAAATCCCTTAAAAAGGAATTATTTGCGAATTATTATTGGAAAGCTTTTTAAAGAAACAACAATCAATTAGAAATTTATTCGTTTTTTTTTTTTTTTTTTTTTTTTTGGTGCTTATGCAGAGAGTGGATTCCGCGCTATTTTTTTAAAATCGTATTTCCACGTTTAATTAAAGTTTAAAAAAATTTTTTTTTATTCAATTGTAAGGTTAAAGTACAGAATAAATACAAAACACCCTCCCCATGTTAAGAATGGCTTTTTAAATAATAACTTTATTATTTCAGCACGGATCACTCTCTGCATGCATGAGTACCGTTTTTTTTTCTAATTTTTACTTTTTCGTTTGTGCTTATTGTTCGTGCAAAGTTAAAACGCCATTCTTAACATAGGATTAATGAGGGCATTGTTTACTCTTTCCTTGCCGCAAATGAAACTCTTTTTAAAAGAAAAGATGTTAACCTTCACAAGCGAACTTTTTAACAACTTAATTTTGCTGTAACAAAAAAATGTCACATTTTAAAAAAATGTTGTTTGCAATGTTTTCATATTTTTTGGTTTTCGTTTATTTTTTTATGCGCTCACGCTGTCTGCGAAAAAAATAAAAAAATTGGATTCTAACTTTATTTTATTTTTTTCCTTTTTATGTGATTAACAGTCTGTATACCGAAAAGGTGCTTATGCACTTTTGTTACCGCGCCATTAAAAAATATATATAGTATTTTCAAGTTAAATTCAAGTTTTACGACACCTTTTATATTAAATTGTTAAGTGAAAGTAGAGAATAGTTAGAAAACACCCTCCCCATGTTAAGAACGGCTTTCTAAATAACGTTATTATTTCAGCACGGTAGCAAAAGTGCCACCACAGAAAATTATACATTATAGCATCTCGCAAATTAAGCAAAGTACTTGATCGTAAAAATACAAAAACAGAATATGTATTTATTTATATAATTTATATATACGATATAATTTTAACAAGCATTTGTTTTCTATACAAAGTAAATCAACAAAAATAATGGCTTATCGCCCTGTTCTACGCTCTATTAAACAAAACAAAAAACTAGGTAAATCTGCCCATAAAATGATCACCTAGTTTTTGAATACAGCTTAGAACAGCGCGAGTAGTCATTATTTTTGTTGATTTACTTTGTAAAGAAAACGGGCAGATTTGCCCTTTAGTTGTACAAATATCCTCGAACCATGTAATCACTAAAAGGGACTCGTTAGGTCGACACCGGTAACCGGTTTAATGTAAACAGAAGTTTGTTTATATTTACGTGATTATTGAAAATGTAATCATGTGATTAAAATTTAATTAAAATTAACCACTTTGGTTAACAAATAAAAAAGAAATAATGCAAGATGAAGTTTTAAAATGATTAAATTTTTTATTTTATAATTTAAATTTAAAAACATTGAACAATAAAAATTAAATGTTGGTTTAATTTTACAGTAGATAAACTTGCGTTTACATTAATCGACATACCGGCGTTGACCGAACGAACGAGCCCCTTTTCGTGGTTACATGGTTCGAGATTATTTGTACAACTACACGGCAAATCTGCCCGTAATTGAATTTAACTTGAAAAATCCCATCTATAAAAAAGGACGGTCCATATAACTATCTTCCGGGTTTGTTTTACAGTTACACATAGATTCGAAAAAGTTGTCACAAAACAAATATAGAACAAATGATATCAAAGGCAAGATAAGTTACTTTTCTACCTAACTGGATATGTTTTTAGTGTTTATATTTAATGTAACATGTTTATTCAGTTCGAAAAACATAGTGTTTACTGATGTATAGGAAAATTCAAAATGGCAGCCGACTCTCTCTTTGAGGCGGTAAGTTTGGGAAAATGAGTTATAAATAAAAAAACAGACAAAATACTGTTAGAAACTCGCTCAATATATGTTACCGTGACATAGGCTGACATATATTCGGCGGGTTTTTAACAGTATTTTGACTGTTTTTTTTATTTATTTATAACTCCTTTTCCCAAACTTATCGTGTTCGGGAAAGAGTCGGCCATCATTTTGAATTTTCCAATACATCGGTAAACACTGTTTTTCGAACTGAATAAACATGTTACAGATAATATAAACACTAAAAACATATCCAGTTGGGTAGAAAAGTAACTTATCTTGCCTTTGATAACATTTATTTGTTCGAATCTGTGTACAGTAAAACAAACCCGCTTCACGATATCTTTTTTTTTTTTTATTGTTAGATGGAAGCACAGAATAGTTTCAAAACACTCTCCCTTCCAGTGCTTCCACATGTTAAGAATGGCTTTCAAAATAACGTTATTATTTCAGCACGGTGGCAAAAGTGCACAAGTACCTGCATTTGCTTTTTATTTCTCTATTTTTTTTATGCTGGAGGCAAAGATTAAGTTTCATCGAAACTTTGAATTTTATTTAAAAAAACAACAAAAACAACAAACACCAACAAGTGATGACACGTAAGATAAAAAGGTGGAAAGGCGAATGTTTTTTGTTTTTTTCGCTCTATTTAATCTTTGATATCTTATTTTCCAGTGACATGCTTTGTTAAACTTGTCTTTTTGCTGTTTCGTCTTATTACTTTTATAGTTTTTTTTTTTTTATTAAAAATAAAGGTTTAGTTTTGTAATGTTTGAAAAATGTCAAAAGTTTTGTAAGCAAAACAAAAGTATTATAAACTTAGTTCGTGTTGTGAAAACATGTTGGGTTTGTTTAATTATATGTTTAATAAACGTATAGGTTCACGTCTACGAATGCCCCACCCCACCATGTGTGTGTGTGTATATATATATATATATATATATATATATATATATATATATATATATAAAATTTTAATAATTAATATTTGTCTCGGCAGTAGAGTGAAAACCATATCTTATTTTTCTTTTATTAATATTATTGGAATTGTTTACTTTTTTCCCCTTGTACACATTTTTGTGAATTATTCCATGGATTTCTGCCTTTGGATTATTATGGACCATCTTCCAATTACAAGATTTCCTTGGATTTTACTTGTGCAAATGGAAATTCAATTAACTTTCTTGAAGTTATATATTTGGATTTTACCGTCACTGGATTATTTATCTTCCACCAGATTATTCATTCACGTGTAATCACCTTTTTCTTCATCATATTCCCTCTGCTTCACTTTTTTGTTATCAAGTAAGATCTTTGACTTTTTGTTTCATCAAATCCTTTTGCATGCAAAATCCGACCCCGCATTTTGCTAATTCCTACCCTGAAGGAAAGTATTTCTTCGAAACTCCGCGGATTAAGGACTATCCACGTATCTAGTGTTTCCTTTTCAGATTAAATATGTTTTTAACTCATTTCAAAGTGTTTTTTAACATGTTTTATTAACTGTTTGCTCGTGTGTGTGTGTGTGTATATATATATATATATATATATATATATATATATATATATATATTCGTCTTTGTGTTTCAATATAGGAGAGTTACCGCTCGCACACGTGAACCAACATATATATTATACTCGTATATTTAACAAACGTATATTTAATAAGGTGCCCGGAAAACTTGTACCCGGAAAAATCCCCCCTTTTTGCTAGCTAGGAAAACTGGTCCCTTATTGAATAAATATCGATTGAAAACACATTTTATTACCGTTCTTGAAGATATTGTTTTTAAAAGAGACTATGCACCCCCATAATATTAAAAAAAAAATTATTTTTAACTCTTGCTTAAAAAAAAATAAACTTGATCACGGAGGCAAGATACGAAAAACGAAACCAAATATTTATTTAAAAAATAGGGTTTGTATTACTGTACACATAAATTCGAAAAAGTTGTCAAAAAACAACTAACTCCTATATTATTACAGAAGTCATCGAAATTGACAATGAAATGTGCTTGGGAGAATTTCGGCACGATTCACAAACAACTTGTTACATAGAACCATGCTTGAATAATAATAAAAAGTTATCCATTAAAAAACAGTTATAAGAAATTGAATCGTATCTGAGAGACATTAAATCTTTAACTTTAGCAAACATGGCGCTGACCGGAAAGTTGAAGTAACTGGAAATCAAGGATAGAATTATCTCATTTCGTTTGGTAAGATAATCGGATTATAGTTAGCTAACGTACTTCCTAACTTCCGGCGTGGCTGCTACAGGAAGCGGTGATAAGGCAAATCATATCCTTCACTTTTATTGTTCTTCAGTATTTCTATTGTGAATTGATTTATTGAAATAAAATATAAGAAAAGGACATTATCGAAAAATATACAATAAAAATTAACAAAATTATAAAAAGATAAAAATAACACAATTAGTTTTTATTTGCAGTTTTAATAACAAAATTAAGAAATTAAAGTTCTTATTTTATTTGAAATTTTATAAGAAATATGTTTATGAAATAATAAAAATACGTTTTTTAATTAAAAAATTTTTTTTATATGAATTTTTTTTTTTTTACATGGAGGTCACCACTTATCAAGGCCCGGAAGCCACTCGGGGATAAGGGTTATTGCGTGTACAGTAATCAATGGGATAGTATTGTAGTAATCGTTAGTATTGGAGATTTGATAAATGTAGAGTCGAAGAAAATGAAGGGAGGAAGCGCCCACGTGTCTGCGCGTCATGCCTTACCTTGGAACGCTCCTACGGTGTGTGTACGTGCATGGCCGAAACATGAAAGAAATTCCAAAATGGCGCCGTCCTCATCTTGTAGATTGTGCGATCATCACTGGGCTCCACGTGACCGTTCTTTGGCTGCTGATTGGCCGAGGACGAATGCCGGAAGGATAAAGGGAGTGTGTTTGGAACATGGGGGCGTCTTTTTCTAGGATCGACGTCAGTGTGATCGGATCGGTGAACTGCTGCAGCTTTAAGAGTAGTTTAGTGTGTGTGTGATTTTTTGGGACTTGCTCGTCTGCTGACTTTACAGGACTTTCTTTTCTGCTGATTCTACAGGACCTGCCCTTCTGCAGAACTTGGAACAAAACTTCAACCCTTTTCTTTCTTTTCACACATAGTCGCCTAAAAAGGTAGAATCCGACATACTTGTGAAACGGCTTTAAGCTATTTCGGCGAAATGGGGGAAAAAATTGACCTCAAATTAATACCGGAGTTCGATAGATCAACCCCGGTACTTGACTGGGTGGAAAAGTTGGAGTTACATTGTGTTTTGTCGGGCGTAAAGAACTTCGAACGTGTTGTCCCTCTGCACTTGTCCGGCGGCGCCTTTGCCGTGTATCAACAGCTCAGCTATGAGGGCAAACAGGACTACAAGACAATTAAGGCGGCGCTGTTCAAGGCGTTTGCGATTGACCCCGCCACTGCTTGGGAGCAACTTGAGGCAAGGACCCTACGTCCGGGCGAAACGGTCGATGTATACTTGGCAGAACTGACCAAGTTAACGGTCTTGTTTGGTGGACTGCCCGAGCGGACCTTAGCATGCAAATTCCTAGCAGGACTCCCGACAGAAGCAAAGTGACTATTACGAGCCAGCTCAAGTGCGAATTCGTTGCCCCTTAATGACCTAGTAGATCGGGCCAGGACTGTAATGAAGAATTATTCCGAGATGAGGGAACCGGTAATTGCTGCTGCCCGGTCCACGCCGAATGATAAGAAACCGTATCAGGGACCCGGTCCACGTGGCGGAATCATATGCTACAAATGCAATGGACAGGGCCATATTGCAAGGAACTGCCGGCAGCAACCAACGGCCGTTCGCTGCTACCGGTGTAAGGAAGCCGGCCATATAGCTCAAGACTGTCCGGGAAACGGAACCGGGGACAAGGTGTCAGCGTCAACCTCTTCCCCACGCAGAAATTAAATGAGACGCTGCCGATCGTTTCGATATATGTCAACGAAACACTGTGCTCAGCACTCCTCGACTCCGGGTGCTCCCGCACTATCATATGTGCAGATCTCTGCCACACTTGGAGAAAGAAGAACGTCCGAGTGACTACCATCAGTGGAGAGACGCGCACATGTTGCGGGGTGGGCAGCGTAAACATTCGGACGAAAAATGGAATCTCCGCTAACCTAGAGGCGCTGGTGGTACCAGAAAAACCCCTGAGTTTTGACTTGCTCCTAGGATATGATGCCATCAGAGCTCTTGGTGGCGTCTACATAACGGCGACGGAGGCGGTACATTTTCAGGAGAAAGCCCCAGTGTGTGCTGCACTAAAGATCGACCAACCAGACTTCAGCGTCGAATTTGACGAGCAAAAGAGAGCCTGGACTGCCTCATGGAAGTGGTCGGAAGACCGAGAACCGGCCAAACTGCAAAATGGCATAACGGAATACCATGTGCCCGACCACATGAGGCCCGCGTACGAAGAAGAACTTCGCAGATGGATCGAGGATGGCTGGTTGATTCCCTACCCCTACAAAAAACTTGGACCCCCCATGGGTCTGATCCCATTAATGGCAGTTGCTCAACAGAACAAAGCAAAAGTCAGGCCGGTGATGGATTACCGAGAACTGAACTCATATGTTGATGCGTTCACAGGCGATGCCGACGTGTGTGCTAGCAAACTGCGAGAATAGCGCCAGCTGGGTTCTAATGTGTCCCTGTTGGACCTTAGAAGAGCATATCTGCAGGTCCGGGTTAGCGAGACACTGTGGCCGTTTCAGTCAGTAGTGTTTTCCGGTAGGAGGTATTGCCTCACGCGACTGGGCTTTGGGCTGAACGTTGCGCCCCAAATCATGAAGACGATCGTCAATGCTGTATTGTCACAGGATAAGACCGTAAAAGAGGGGACATCAGCATACCTTGACGACATATACGTGAATGAAGACGTTGTGCCATCATCACGTGTGAGGGCTAAGCTTGCCGAACTTGGACTGATTTGTAAGGATCCAGAACGCTTGGAGGATGGCGCTCATGTTTTGGGGTTGAGCGTTCAACAGGAGCGAGGGACCTTGAGGTGGGGGCGCGGAACTGCAGTCCCCGAAGTGCCCCATATCCTCACGAGGCGGGCCATATTTTCCCTGTGTGGAAAACTGGTAGGACACTTGCCAGTATGTGGATGGACTCGGGTCGCAACAGCCAGCATGAAGAGGAGGGCGAGTGCAGTTACCAAGGGCTGGGATGACGAGACGGTGGACAATCTGTTGCTTTGCATGGTAAAAGAAACCATCACAAGAGTCAAGCAGGAGGACCCCGCTAAAGGAGATTGGTGCGTCCAGGGAGACAGACTAAATGTGTGGGTGGATGCGAGCTCCCTCGCGATCGGGGCACTATTGGAGATGAACGGGTCTGTGATTGAGGACGCCTGCTGGTTGCGACCACTGGATGATGCCGCTCACATCAACCTAGCGGAGTTGGATGCGGCGATAAAGGGAGTAAATATGGCACTCCAGTGGAAGGTTAAAGAATTGTGCTTACACACAGATTCGCTGTGCGTGTACCACTGGATAGTTGACACACTAACAGACAAAGCGAGAGTGCGCACCAAGGCGGCTACCGAAATGCTAATCAGACGAAGGTTGGAGACACTAAGGAAGTTGGTGGAAGAGTACAACCTATCGGTGAACGCGGTGCTTGTCGCTTCCACCTGCAATCTTGCAGATAAACTCACCCGTGTGCCCCAGAGGTGGTTCGACGCAATGAAGAAAGAAGCCGAACCAGGATCGTTATGTGCTGCCTCTATTGAGGAGACGGATGAAATCAAGAGGGTACACCACGACACTGGACACCCCGGAGTGAGACGGACATATTATTTCGCACACTTAACCAACCCGTCAGTGTCCAAAAACAGAGTAGAATCAGTGGTCAAGGAATGCCAAATATGCCAGTCAATCGACCCTGCTCCCACCAAATGGCAGAAAGGTCGGCTGGAAGTCGACAGGACTTGGAGCCGGCTGGGCATGGACATAACCCACTATGGTGGTCAGCACTTCCTCACACTAATCGATTGCGGACCGACGAGGTTTGCGATCTGGCGACTGTTAACAAGACAGGACTCGGCTAGTGTCATCCGCCAATTAGAGTTTATATTTTACGAGCGGGGGCCACCCGAAGAGATTCTCACGGACAACGACACAACCTTTTGCAGCGGGGAATTCAGGCGTTTCATGGACGAGTGGGGAACCCGGCTTAGACACAGGTGTGCGTATGTGCCGAGTGACAATGATATAGCAGAGCGGTGCCACCGAAGTGTGAAACGGATAGCAGCGAGGAAGCGACGCATGATTGCGGAGGCGGTATATAGGTACAATACAACGCCAAAGGATGACGCGACTGCTGAAAGTGCACCTGCTAATGCGATACATCGCTATCGAGTGCGTGTTAAGGGCATTGACGCCTGCCCGCCTAATCAGAAGAAGACGCAAGGATGGTACAACTAAGTCAGGGGACACTGTCTGGGTAAGGCCTCCCAATAACCGATGCACGACCAGGTTCAGACAGGGACGGATCACTGGCATAATCGGTTAGCAGGCTGTGCTGATTGATGGTGTCCCACGCCATGTAAGGGATGTCTGGCCCGCTCTTGATATAAACCAAATGGTGAACAGTGAAAGTAATGAATCATCCAGTGATGAAATGTGGATCCGGCCTATGGCTGAGAACCTTAGCACGGATGGCGATAGCTCCAGCACCACTTCTGAGAGCTCGGATGAAGATGAAGATGAAGCGCAGCCGGATGGTAGGACTGTGGACACTGACAAGGTAGCTCGGAGGAAGATGAAGTGCAGCCGGATGGTAGGGCTGTGGACACTGACCCGGGTGGCACTGGTGGAGATGAAGAAGCCCAGCTAATCCCCCTCCGTAGGAGCGCCCGCATCAAACGACCACGGCCGCAATGCCGCATGTGTGATCTTGAGACCAGGGGGGGGGTGTAGAGTCGAAGAAAATGAAGGGAGGAAGCGCCCACATGTCTGCGCGTCATGCCTTACCTTGGAACGCTCCTATGGTGTGCGTACGTGCATGGCCGAAACATGAAAGAAATTCCAAAATGGCGCCGTCCTTATCTTGTAGATTGTGCGATCATCACTGGGCCCCACGTGACCGTTCTTTGGCTGCTGATTGGCCGAGGATGAATGCCGGAAGGATAAAGGGAGTGTGTTTGGAACATGGGGGCGTCTTTTTCTAGGATCGACGTCAGTGTGATCGGATCGGTGAACTGCTGCAGCTTTAAGAGTAGTTTAGTGTGTGTGTGATTTTTTGGGACTTGCTCGTCTGCTGACTTTACAGGACTTTCTTTTCTGCTGATTCTACAGGACCTGCCCTTCTGCAGAACTTGGAACAAAACTTCAAGCCTTTTCTTTCTTTTCACACGTAGTCGCCTAAAAAGGTAGAATCCGACTTACTTGTGAAACGGCTTTAATAAAGTATCTTACTTAAGGGAGCGGTTCATCAGGAATTTGTGTATGTTGGGACTTGAAGACATCAAAGTTGTAGTCAGGTGGGAAACAGGCAAACGGAAGAGAGTTCCACAGTCGTGCACTTCTAAGAAAGAAGCTTTGCTCATGGAATCTACGTTTTGATTTAGGCACAGATAAAGAGTGGGGGAAAATAATGACAGTGGTTTCAGCTAGACGGGTGTTTATCATGAAAGATTGGTGACGAGGGACCAGAGATTGGAGCTCAGATGAGTGCTTGCCATGGAAATAACGATAAAACAAAGACAGGCTCGCAACGTCTTTTGTGTGGGAGAGAGGTTGCAGGGAAGAGAAAAGGCCATCCCCCACTTATATAAAAAATATTTTAATAAATTTATATAATATGTTTATGAAAAATAAAATTATTGAAATCAAGATAACAAAATTCCAACATCATAAAAAACGAATCTAATATATAATATTCACAAAATAGTTTCAAAAGATTTTAAGTGTTTTCAATAATTCTTAAAAAAACCCAACTAATTTTCATAATTCTTAATTAAAATAAGACCAAAAAACTTTTCAATGATTCTTAAAAAAAAAAAAGAACAATTGGATAAAAGTAATAAAAACTGGGTACATGCACAGGGGAGATGCAGGCGTGAGAGAAAAAAGCAAAGGAACTGATTTGCCTTGTTACTGCTCTCGGTAGCAGCCATGCCAGAGGTTAGGAAGTATGTTAGCTGACTATAACTTGTTTTCGTAACTGAAAATATTTTAGTTTAAATGTGTTTTTTAGTTAAAATCAGGTTCCATCCGTTTGTTTTTACACTCCTCGTTTTCTGATCTGATATATATATGAATGCCCTAGAAAAGTCACTTCGAACTTGGCTGATTATATTTTGTACTGGTAAATATTCACCGGAGGTGACTTTTCCAGAGCATTCATATATATATCAGATCAAATCAGCTGACGAAGAGTGTAAACATTGACTGAATTTGATTTTAACTGTTTTTTTTTTTTTTTTTTTTGGTACTTGTACATTTTAATCAAGACATTAAAAAATGAAAATATCAAAAAAAGTTTAAAATTGTATGTGTCTGTTATGGAATGAAGTTCTCCGAAAAAAAAAAAAAAATACACCTGATTTTATCAGGTAGTTTTTTTAATTTTATTTTTATAGCGGAAAAAACAATTTGTTATGATACCAAGCAAAAGATTCAATTTTTAGGAAAAATGCTAGTATTAAAGATGGGGAGGGAGTGTCGGCACTTTAAATCGAGTTATCTCCCCGTGGCATGTTCAAAATATTCAAAGATGTCTACCTTCAACACGCTGTCATAAAAACGTTTTTTTGCTGTAAAAAAAAAAAACTACTCGATCAAATTAAGTGAATTTTTTTTTCTGAGGTCTTCAGTCCAAAACAGACATACATTATAATTTTTTTTTCTCGATATTTTCACTTTTTAATGTCTTGATTAAACTGTACAAGATCCATTTTTTTCTTTTGTCATTGTTTATTTAACATTTATGAAAGTGGGAGGCCAAAAAACGAGGTAATGATTGGATTCCATTTTTTTTTTTTTTTCAAATTTAATTTAACGGCGATTCAGAAGCATAGGCGACTTTTAGTGTGATCGTACCGGTGTCGGGGGAAAACCTAACCTTGATCTGAATGTTCTGATTACCAAACAGGACTTCTTGTTTTAGTTTAAAATAAATCTGTAAAATATATTTAACAAATAATAAAAACGTATTTTATTTCATTTCAATTTGCTTATTCATTTTAAGCTAAAACAAGAATTCAGGTTTGGTAATCTCGGAACATTTTTCGCATTGAGGCTAGGTTTTCACCTGACACTAGTATGGTCGCACTTAGAGTCGCCTATGCTTCTGAATCCCTAATTTAATCTTTGTAAGTTTTGGGATTTTGTGTTTTTAGGTACCTTCAACGCGTGACTCAGATTTAACATCTCCCCTATATGTAACATGACGTAATTGTAATTTAATTTAATATAACTTTTTTATTGTTTAAAAGAAGCTTCAAGTAAATTAGTAATATTTAAAAAATGTTTTTACACTGTACGAAAATAATGAAAATGAGACCAAAATCATGTTTACATTATCGATGCTGTAAAACAATGTTCCTATGTAGTGATCATTTCGAAGATGTAAACACACCGGTGTTTGAAAAACCTTGCAACAATCAACTATTGGTCAGATTTTCATAAAATTTTCAATACATACCCAATTTTAAATTAACTTATATTTTACAAGCAGTTTTTGTTAAATATATCAGGAGAAATATTTTTTATTTATTTATTTTTTTAGGTGTTCTAACACCCCCCCCACACATATATTTCACGTTAGGAAAACTAAAAATAATAAATTTAAGTCCATAAAAATTACAACATTTTATAAAACTGAATGATTTAAATAATTAAAAAATAATTATATGTATATATAAACCCATTACTTATTTACTTAACTTGAAGTTGTAAATAAATAATTGACATAGTCAATATTATTGTGTTTAAAAGAAAATCAATGTTTTTTTAATCAATAATATATATTATAGTTAGTTAAATTATAGCAAAAAATAGAATTCTAAGAAGTAACTAATTTTTAAAGGATTTAAATAGAATAAAATTTCATTATTTTGTGATATGAAGTTTAAACAGATTTTTGAGTAAGGTTTTCTAATTTTTAAAAAAATGTTTTCATATAACAAAAAAATGATTATTGGCAATTTTGTAAAATAACAAATTTAACTACAACTTGAAATTATTTTCATTGTTAAAAGGTGTTTATTTCTAGGGAGGGGTGTCCACTTGATTTTGGCACCTATACTTTCTCCAAAAAAGGTATGAACATCTCCAATTAATATAATTAACATAAACAATAACAACAAAAAAAAAACGCTGCTTCTCTGATTTAATTCAAGCGTCTGGTGGCATTTGTCAAAAGCACAGTTATAAAATAGGCACAAAATGATGACGTGGCTGATAGTGCGTAAAATGTTGGTGATTTTTACACAACAATTTGGATATCCCTATTGTTTTTTTTAATTAAATAACTATCAATTATAACAAGAATTAACTTTTTTTTTTTTTTTTTTTTTTTTTTTTTTTTTTTTACACTGATCATCACTTATCAAGGCCCGGAAGCCACTCAGGGATAAGGGTTATTGCAAGTACATTACGTTAGTGAGGAGATTTGCTGAAATGTTTACTTAAGGGGGCGGTTCATTAGGAATTTGTTAACATTGGACTTGAAGACAACCAAGTTGTAGTCTGGAGGGAAGCAGGCAGACGGAACAGAGTTCCACAGGCGTGCAGTTCTAAGAGAGAAGCTTTGTTCATGGAATCCACGTTTTGATTTAGGCACAGATATAGAGTGGGGGAAATTTTTCACAGTGGATTCAGCTAGACGGGTGTTTTTCGTGAAAGATTGGCGAGGGGGGACCAGAGATTGGAGTTCAGACGAGCATCTGCCATGGAAATAACGATAAAACAAGGACAGGCTTGCAACGTCTCTTCTGTGGGAGAGAGGTAGCAGGGTAGAGAAAAGGGCATCCCCCACTAAGCCACGAAGTCTATTTTGTACTCTGTCAAGGCAGGATAGGCTGTTTTTAGCAGCTCCTACCCAGATATGGCAACAGTATTCCATCCTTGGATGTACTTGGCTTTTATATAGATAGAGAATTGCATCAGTAGTGAGATATCTTCTGGAGCGGTAGAACTTTGACTTAATAATGTTTTGTATTCATATGAAACCATTTGTATTTTAGATTTTAAGCTAACTATATATATATTTTTTTTAGATATCGTCGTAAGTTCACATTTGACTTAATTTTTAGTGTATGTTATTGCTGCCCACCTGTTTACGTTTTTCTCTTTTTAAAATCTTTATGAAATGAAGTTATGCCAACTTAGTGTCCATTAAATTTATATTAGCTGCGTTATTTATATTTCAATCATGTACATTATTTAAGGTAAAATATGTTTTGGCATTATTACAAGGCAATCTTTTCAGATATATTTTAATTTACAAAATATAACATTACAAACGACAAAGCAAGTTATGTCATAGGTGTGAAATGCCAAAAATAAAGCTAGATCGAAAAAATAGGCACCATTTTTATAAAACCAAGGGCACATAACTCGCACTTAAATTTTTTCGGTTCTTCTTCATTATTGTAGCAAAATTCGAAAATTAAAATATTAAATTTCAAGTGAAACCAATGGTATCTACTGAATTTTATGTCAGTAATAAACATATCCGAAAATTACGAAAAATGATAAGATAGAAAATTAATTAATGAAAATAGTTTTTGAAGACAATTAGTGAAAATTGAGTTTTGCAAAAAAAAAAAAAAAGAAAAAAGAAAATGGAAAGTTCTGATTGTAACAAAAGGTAGGTATTTTCTGAAAACTGAACATTTTTGGCCAATTTAACTAAAGTTAACATAACAATTATAAAAAAACTTAATATAACAATTTAAAAAACTTAACAATTATAAAAAACTTAATATAACTCTTTAAAAAACTTAACGATTTAACAAAACATGCAATTTAACAAAACTTAATTTTCACTAATTGTCTTTGAAAACTATTTTCATTTATAATTTTCTACCTTATTTTTTTTGATAAAGTTTTGATATTTTCATTACTGCAACATGGTAGATATCATTGGTTTTACTTGGAATTCAATTTTCAAATTTCACTGTAATAACGATGAAGAACCTAATTTTCTAGTTAAGAACAAAAGCAAAGCAACAACAAAAAATTTTTTTTTTTGTGAAATATTTTCAACCTAGAAAATGATAAAATAATGTTTTATCCTAAAAAAGTTGTTTCCTGTCCTCAACTAGAAAATTATAAACTTGAATTATGTGCAATTATTAACCTTTCTACTTGTTTATAAAAAATAGGGTGCTTATTCAGATTGGAACTTATGTACATATCAGTCGCAGGATGACAATGAAAAATTAAAGATAAATCACATAGTTTGATGAAGTATTTTTTCAGTCTGAATAAACACCAAAAATGGTTCTATTTTTTTTTTTTTTTTTTTTTTTTGCCTAGATTTCATTTTGGTATTTCACATTCACGATTAACCCACTATAACTTATCGTCTTTGTTATTTATTTTCTTTGATAAAAAATGAAACGATTTTACTGCAAAACCTATATATGTTCATTCATTGAATTATGTTTCTTATAAGAAATTAATCCAGAGAAAGTGAAAAAAAGGGAGTGAGGCGCGTCGAGTAACAACTCTCATACACTGCTACTGATTAATTTCAATCATGTAAATTATTTAGAATGAAATGTGTTTCAGCATTAATCTATACTCCTATAAATTCGGTTTTCTTTTGTGTGTATCGATATTCATATTAAAAACCCTCTTTTCTTTTTATTTAAAAAGAAAATACAATTTTCTTATGTACAGGTCGTGGAATTGCATTCAGTAGCAAAAGATCTAGCTAATTTGCATATTCTTTTAAACATTCATTTTAATTAATTCCCTATTAGTTGCTTCGGTTTTCTAATGGGATATTCATCTTTAGTTAACTATTACGTGTAATTATATTAATGCAGATATTCTACATGATTTATACTTGCATAATATTTGCATAAAAAGTTTATAGTAAACACAAAATTGTTTCCATATATATTTATGTATACATATTTATTTTTGTTTAACAAATTTTGCCTACTAAACTCCTAGAGTTTTTGGTCTACAGAAATGAAACTTCATGTAAAGTATTTGAATCCATGCAAAACTTTATATTTGAGTTTCACACTTTGCATTGATTTTTCCGGGCTAAACCCGGAAAAATCAATGCAAAGTGTGAAAATTAAAAAAAAAATGAAATTTGCAGTAAACATGTTTTCATAACCCAGTCATTTACGACAGAGGCAAAATAAATTGTGAGGTGAACGCTTGGGTTTCGATTCTCTGTGGTGGCGCATGAGTCTTTTTCTTTTTTTTTTTACTTTTTAAATCATTACTATATATTGCATCCTATCTATCTATCAAAGTGAAAATGTCTGTCTGTCTTTCCTCTATTAAGGAAGACTATTATACAGAAAGGCATTACTTTACATATTCATACTTTTTAATATATACATATGCACATAACCTTATGAACAGTACATAGGGCCCGAGCAAAGCCGGGTGGAACTGCTAGTATATCTATAAAAGTGAACGTGTCTGTGTGTGTGTGTACATTTTCTTACACAATAACTCTGTCAATTTTAAGTCTACAGATTCGAAATTTGATATAGAGGGTACTGAGATTTGGGAAAATCTTTGTGATCGGTTTTCGGCCAGAGATTTGGCTGTTAAGGGGTCAAAGTTCAACGATTTGACCTTTGAGAACTTTACCAAACATCGACAGTTTTAGGTCTAAACACTTGAAATTTTAGATATAGGTTCCTTGAACATGGATCTAACTTAATAACTTGATTTGAGCCCAAAACAATAAATTTTAAGGGGTCATAATAGGGGTCAAAGTGAAAAAAAAATTGACCGCTTTTTATTTTGCTCAACATACACCTCCAAACACCCGGGCAACGCCGGGCACCCATGCTAGTTTCTTATGTTTGTGATAGTGTAACCCCTGGGAGCAGTACCATAAATGTAACCGATTCTCTCTGGTTGGGGTCATACACACACACACACAAGAAGATGTGCACTAATCCTAAGTTCCAGTGGTAATAATTTTAACTTAGTCAAGTGATAGACCCCTTAAAATGCAACCAGACACTCACTGATCACTGGAATTTAATCCTCTAATGTCCTGAGCACACCAAATGTAGATGATCCTAAGTCCGTGTGGCAATACATCTAACACACTAGCTAGTCTGTGACCCTACCAGAAGTGTCTTTTGGCTGGCCATTTTGTTGTCAGATGTGGTTGAGCTCCTCCTTTATAGGTGCTTTGTTGTTGGCTGACATAACACTAGTCTTAGTTGCAGCCTGAGCATATTATATATGGATATATATTTGGAAACAACTGATTCACTTTCAAATCAACAGGCAATCATTAATTAACAAAACATCAAAGATTATTTTCTTATAAACAACAATAATTATTTGCGTAAAACAATTGCATGTATACCCCCCCCCTCGCTTCAACTGAAGAAAAAGCATACATGTCAATTGTGATTTTTCTTGTTTTTTAAAATCTGCAATTGACAAAAAAAAACAAAAAAACAAACACGAAAAGACAAAACCTTGCTTTAAATTCTTTTTCAACTTACTGGCCAGATTTTTGTCCTCAACTGTCATCTTTATTTATAATCCAAAAATTAATCTCTGATATCTGCAAAATGGAAACTAGTTTCTCATTTTTGTAGGGCCATCTGGAATTTTCTGGCAAAGTGTCAACCACGCACGACTGCCTGACTCGCAGAGTTTGCCCAGCAAGGCAATCTGATGTTACCTGGTACTAGAAATAGTGTTACAGTATCATAAAAGACTTAGACACATCAAAGGCGTGTGGCCTGATTTTAACCCTGCTATACTATTAAAGAAATACTCCACTAAAGTAGCTCTTGTTCTCTCTAAACTCCATAACAAACACCTCACAGAATCTTGCTACTCTAGAAAATTGCTTCTGTAGTACAAGTATTCAAGAATTCTGGTGAAAAAAAAACTAACCTGCTCAATTATTGCTCCATTAGCCTCCACCATCTCTTTGCCAAAATCTTTGAGGTCCTTACTCAATCAGATATTAGTCCACCACCTCATAGATACTAAACTTCTTTTCAATTAGCTTTACAAGCATATGCTGTATTTTCGTGGACATCGGCAATATTACACACATAATGTGCTTGAACAGGTCATATCTTTTTTATTTGTGGGTCAATTTTTAAAATAATTACATTGATGGAAAGAGAATAGAATAAGCATTCCAATGATGTTAATTTATTTTTCTTTTATGCGTTCAATGTTTTTATGCTCAAAGTTAAAAATGAAAAAACGGTAAAAAATGATGACGGCAAAAAGTGAAACTGTTTATTCAATGTTTCATATGTTACGTTTGGATACACATGTGTGAGCACAAATTTGATTGGATTTGGCTAAAATTTTACAGGCTATATTAACATAGAAGTCCATCTCTGCTGGACTTTGATTTATACTTTTAATACCACAGGAAGCAAAGTTACGACCGAGCAAAGTTGACAAAGAATATTTCAAAAATTGATAAGATAAATCGGTGCATATCATCCATTTTCATATAGATAAGTTTCAGAATTATTTTCATGTATAATATGTAAATATTTGATAATTATTAGTTGTGCGGAAATTTCTTTAAAATGTTATCTTTTATAGAAATTCAAATCTGCTTAACGGGAAAACGGCTTGCTATGCGCTAATGCACTGACCAGACTAAAGTCAGCGCATTAACGAGTTTCGTTTGTATTCTCTTAAAAATAGAAAACAGTTTTTTCTGCTTTCGTTTTAACTAGACTACTCATTTTTTATTCTGAGTTTGTCAATTTAAAAAAATTATTTTCAAGGTTTAAAAATTTTATTTCCAAACAATACCGAATCAAAACTATTTTGTTGTTGTTTTTTTTTTTTTAACGCTTTTAGTACATGCGTTTCTATTATCATGGTATTTATAACTTCTTACTTTTACTTAAGGTAGAATTGTTTTTTAGTGGTAAAAAAAACAAATATATAACAAATAAAAGGTACTTGTGCACTTATGCTACCATGCTGAAATAATATTATTTAGAAACTCATTCTTAACATGGGGAGGGACGGGTGTTTTGTTAACTATTCTGTACTTTCACCTAACAATTACATAAAAAAAAGATATCGTGAAACTTGAATTTAACTTGAAAATACTATTTGAAAAAATAGCACAGTAACATAAGTGCATAAGCATCCAAATAAATATTACCAAAGGCAAGATAAGTTATTTTTCTACCTAGTTGGATAAGTGTGTTTATTTAATGTAAAATGTTTATTTCGAAAATTAGTGTCCTTGTGACAGTTATTGGGTGAGTTTCTAATAGTATTTTGTATAATTTATTTAATTTTTAACTCATTGTCAAGACCATTTTTTCGAATCTGTAAAACAAAACCGTTGTTTTTTAAAATTCAGGATATCTCAATAATAATAATAACAATAAATAATAATGATAATAATTAGGCGGTTCAATAAAGAATTTCATTGTGGTACATTTTGTAAATTTTTACCTTGTTTCCACCTTAACATTTTACCTTTTAAGGTTTTCGGGTATGCTGAAAACGAATATCGCATTTAAGTTTTCTGCAAATGTTATTGCTGGTGGCCATCTTGGTACGTGCGTTTATGTATAGTTTCTCGGGCTTGTGTTTGCACACTCGTGTGTACCAAGATGGCCACCAGCGATAATATAAGAAATGACATTGCTTAATATCCGGAAGACTACTTATTTGCAGAAAATTTAAATGCGATATTCGTTTTCAGCATACCCTAAAACCTACAAAAGTAATCATTTTAAATGTTAAGGTGAAAACAAGATAAAAAAAATTACCGTTTTATTTCTTTGTTTACATAGTTGAATTTTCAGTAAAACAATAGAATAGAAATGACAAAAAATACCATCAACTGGTGAATATATAGTTGTTGTTTATCAGGATTCCTCGTATCCTGATATTGTGAAACCTACATCGAGGATTCATGTAGAGTACGATTTATGGTTGCATCTCAGAAAATAGGGGTATGTTTTGGGCCAGATAAAGAGGATTTACAAAATTGAAAATTGGATTGGTCCCAAAATGCATAAGTTCTGGTCGACTATGGGAATTTCCATCTTTTACAGAAATCCAAAATCTATATGAAAAATTTTCTTCGATTTATTTCTGAGATTAATTCATACCTACTCAATTTTTTTTCTTTTCTTTGAGGGGAGTAGTAATTACCAGTCATGAATGCTCTTTAGGCATTCAATGGCTACACCCCAGATTAAGCTCCCCTTTGGTGAGGAGGTAGGTAAATACCTACTCTCAATTAAACTATATTTAAATACCAGTATAATACTTAGTTTTGTTCATGAATAGACACCTACTGTATGATACCATGTGCCAGTTTAAAAAAAATTGAAATTCGTACATCTAAATTCATAATCCATGGCTTATGGTAAACAGATACATCAAATTTGACTGCATAATCAGAAAGAGCACACGATTTTACATAAGACTACCAAGTTTCATGAGAATAGCTTGAAAAATAAATAAATGGTTGTGAAATTACCGAATTTCTTGAAATGTTGAGGTCCGTAATTTAACCCAATTTTTCTAAAGAAAAATGTCCATGGAAAAGCCTAAATTTTGGCTCTTAAAATTCTCATAACTTTTGAACTACTTATGGTATTTGCATAATTCAAACGGTTTTAAGCATCTCTTACATAGCTCTTTTCATGCAAGTTGATAAAATAACAATTATCTAAAAAGAAAAAAATCAACTTGTAATGCTATTTTAACTAACAGTATGGATGTAGGAAAACTCATTCTACTGTAGATATTTTAACAGTAGTCTCTGAACTGTATAAGGCAGAGGAGGCTAGGTCAGTAACCCTTGATATATCTAAAGCTTTGATTGTTTAGCATGAAGGTCTTATAAAAATTAAATTGTACAGTTTTACTGGATGAACACTTAATATAATCAGATCCTTCTTAGACAAGAAAAAAAATCCATGTTGTTTTCAATGATTGTTCGTCTAAACAGCATAATAAAAATGCTGGTATGCCTAGAGTCGATCCTTGAACTTTTTACTATTCCTGATACTCATAAACGACCTCTTTATTGAATAAGGATGCAGTACAGTGACGATAAAGCGGCGATACACAGGCTGTCACTCATCCCTTGTGGACCTCTATCAGCGTTTGCAGAACCCACTTGCTTCGCTTGTATGTCTTACTTAGGTGGTGTAGGTGAAGTCTGTTTTATTGGAAACCTTGAGTTGTCTTTCAAGTTCACGTGTTAGACCACTGTCCTTTTCGATGGCTGCCTTCAGGACTCCGTCATTTAAGACCTATGTTTGTCCACTGCGAGGCTCATTATGAAGGGACAAATCTCCTTATTTGAATTTTTTAAACCAACGCCTTGCAGTATGTATATCTACAGCATTATTGCCAAACGCTTGACATATACGGCGAATTGACGCAGCTGCTGATAAGCCCATTTTCAAGTCGTAAAGCAAACGGCCTCGAACGAGATATCTATACGGTTCCATCTTTCTCACAGCTGCCCAGCTTATAACTGATGGCCGGTCATAGCCGACCTGTTTTTTTTATGATCTGTTTCTACTTCCGGCTGTTCGAATTTGAAAACAATTGCTACACACATTTTATATATATTTCAACTTTATTGAATGGTTAAAACGAACAGAATGTTTTTGATTACCTACTATATTAATCATACTATTGCACAATGTCCAATTCTGTTTATTATTTCAAACTAATGTACTGTCTTTCAATGCTCAGTTGAGAGAAAGAGAGAGGTAGGACTAGTGTTGTATCTGTTAAGTTACCATGATATCATTCTCCCAGGCATTACCTCCTCCTTTGGGATGTTTGTTCACCATGATACCCTCGGGGCTGAGTAGTATATAGTTCCTCATGATAATCTCCGACCTTCTTCAGATGTATCTTGTCAAACTTGGGAATCTTTCTGTCGAACTCCAGAATTTGTACTAATTTTCGAGCAGAACTCTTTATTTAATCTACTGAGGTAGCATGCTTTTGTTTCATTAACTATTAAAATCTTAATTTACAATTGTATTCTCTGGATCACTCGCACTGAGGATTTGAATCGTCAACCTCCAAAAAAGTGTCACAGTACTTTATCCATTACGCCATACTAAAATTGGCCACAAGCACCCATGGTGTAATGGATAAAATATAAGGGAAAATTCAGTTCTTAGTGACACTTTTCTGGAGATTGAAGGTTCAATCTTCAGTGCGGGCGATACTAGGAATACAAATGCAAATTACTTTAGACATTTACTCGATCATGGATGATGGAATGAGAGCATGCTGCTTCCGTAGATTAAATAAAGGGTTTTGTTTGAAATTCTATGCAATCCCAGAATTTGACATAAAGATTCCGAAGTTCGACAAGATATGTCTGAGGAAGGTTGGAGGTTACATCAGGCGAAATATTGTAAGAATAACACTCAAGATGAGAACAGTAGTCCGAATAATCCAAATAATGCTAAGAATATGTTATTAAGTAATGAAGAGTATTTATAAAACAATATAGGATAATTAGTTACACAGCAGTAAGCACAAGTTTGTAAATTGCAACGAAACTAGAATGAACAAGGTAGCACTTTTTGCATCAACTTGGATTCTTAAATTTCAATTTATCCAGTGTTGCATCTTTGTACTGTTTACCATGCAAATTCATTAAGTGTCCCCATAATTTTTATCATGTTATTTATTTATTTATTTTTTTTTAGAATCCTTTGAGATAAGTAATTTGTGTGTTTATTTAAATCATCTGAAGAAGGCCAGAGAATGAGTTGGTCAAAATGCAGTGAAACAACAACTATGAAAACGATTCACTGCTTACCAAGGCTCTCAAGCCATTCGGGGATAAGGGTTATACACTGATGTGATTAGGAACGCTGGTTGTAACTGGTTAATAAAATTGACTATTTAAGAGAACGGATGAACAGGAATTTGTGTACATCAGACTTAAAAATGGCAATGTTATCGTCAGCTGGAAAGCAGCCCCGGGGTACTGTGTGCCACAAATGGGCAGATCTAGTAAAGAAACTTCAGTTATGGAAGTTGTGTTTAGTTCTAGGTACACAAAAGGAGGATGAGAACTTATTGACAGTGGTTGTAACTAGACGAGTTTTTGTGTTATATGGTTTATGGTGGGGCTATTAAAGATTGAAGCTCGATCAAGGTAATCTAAGTTGTTTAGTGAGTATAAACATGTGTTTAAACTTAACCGGAAGTTATAAAATTTCAAAATGATTTTGAATGTTAAATTTTTTTTTCATTAAATCACTTTAATTACTACTATTAATATGAAGAAAACTATTGTGTGTATAAACGAAAATAGAATAAAATTAGAAAGGAATCATGCAGAATGTTAATTTATTAGCTTTTTAAAATTATTCAAATGAAGCATCTGGAAAACTGAGTTTTCTGATCAGTATGTAAAAAGGTATTTTGAAAATATTTTCATCAATTAAATAAACCTAAGGTGTTTTGATATGAATATAGTTCTGATAAATGTAAAAAAAAAAAAAAAAAAGTTATTCATTTCGATATTTGATAATTTGAATAAGATTCCATTTTGACAAACATTTTAAGTTGAGTTAAACAAGCATTTAAAGTTTTATTTTTATTTCTATATTATATTTCCCTTGGTTTGTCTGTTCTGCTTCTTTTTGGAAACTACTAGGCCGATTTGACTGAAATTTTGTAAGGACATTTGTTATAAGGTGCAACTAACTAAATATTATGTTTTTTTTTTTTTTTTTACTTGAAGAAGGCCGGAGGATGAGTTGGCTGAAATGTGGGGAAACAACAACTATGAAGATAAGGATAACAGTCTGCAAAAAGAATGAATGCATAAATATTATGTTTGTTCGATGCACAGTTAGGAATTAATAGGTATTAATAACCACAATGTTCCCTCTAGAGTATATGATCTGTTTGTATTAGATCTGTCTACTTGTCAGAATGTAACAGTTGCTTCTGTTGCCTACAGATTATTTCATGGTTCTTACCCCACTGCAATGCTTAAATATCGTTCTGTGCTATGGCTGAACAGACCAAACCTGCAATGATATACATTCACATTAGACCCACTACATAATCACACTCATGTTTACTCATAGATGTACCGATGACCCCCTTTTGCATTGTGTTCTGCAGTCCTGAACGTGCTGCCTTAGAACTGTGTCACATTTTTGGAATTCTGTATTTTTTTTTTTTTTTTTTTTTTTTTATTACATTTTCACCCCAAACAAGGCACATTGCCACTTTGGTGTAGGGGGCTACTATCAGGGGAAACATCTACTGGGGTACTATGTAGGGATTAGGGCAGCGAGATGTTGGTTCACGTTGCACTTGAACTTATGCATGTCAGTACAGTTGGGGAAGCAGTGACCTGGAATGGAATTCCAAAGTCTAGCAGTTCTGGGGAAGAAACTACTGGAGTAGAAAGATCTTTTACATCTAGGGATCTCTACAGTGTGGGGGTGGGATTTTGCAGCTTGCCGGGTCTGTCGAGGGTGTTCACGTCGGGGGGGCACTAGTGCTTGCAGTTCTTCAGAGCATTCACCATTATAATACTTGTAGAACAGGCAGAGGGATGCAACGTTTCGACGATGGGACAGAGGCTGAAGTTTAGATGCCAGTTTAGGGCCTATCAGATTTGCGACTCTCTTTTGAACCCTGTCAAGGAGCGAGAGACTAGTAGCCGATGCACCGGCCCAAATATGACAGCAATACTCCATACATGGGCGAATAGTGGACTTATAGAGGTACAGGATACTTTCGGGTGTTAGAAGTTTTCTAGCACGGTAGAGAGAGCCCACCTTCCTTGCAGCGGCCCTGGCAATGCCCTCGATGTAATTGTTCCAACTCATGTTTCCTGTGAACGTTAGGCCAAGGAGCTTGAGAGACGTACTCTCAGATAAAGAGTCGTTGGCCATTGCTATAGGTGGTAGAGAAGGTTTCTTGTAATTATTGAATGAAACCAGTTTTGTCTTGGTGGCATTGAACGTTACAATCCATTTTTGTCCCAATCCCACTACTGATTGGAGGTCATCCTCTAGTGTTTCTGCCATTACTTTAGATATATGTTCATTTGTTTTCCTGTCGTGCCTGCTATAGAGTGTGGTGTCATCAGCATATATACCCACCTCAGAGGCAATTTTGTCGGGGAGGTCATTTATGAATATCAGGAACAGCAGAGGTCCAAGGATAGATCCCTGGGGCACTCCCGCATTTATATCATATTGTTTAGATGTACGACCGTCGAGGACAACCTGGATTTTTCTCTTATCTAAGAAGGATTTAATTATGTTAAGTATTCTACCAGTGATACCGTAAGATCTAATCTTCCTGAGGAGACCCTCATGCCCTACCCTGTCAAAAGCCTTAGATATATCTAGAGCTACCGCTCTACCCTCTCCCGCTTTGTCCAGTGAATGGTATATGCGTTCAGAGATTACAGTGAGGATGTCTGCCGTGGAACGGGCTTGTCTAAATCCATATTGATGGTCGGTCAGAAGTTTAGCATCTGTAAGGTGCTGGACTAGAGCATGGTTAATTAAGGTCTCAAATATTTTGGCAAAAAGTGGGAGGAGGCTAATAGGGCGATAATTTAATGGGTCAGTTCTTTCGCCAGAATTCTTGAATACTGGTACCACAGAAGCAGTTTTCCAACAGCTCGGAAAGCAAGATTCATTAAGGCATTTGTTGTAGAGTTTGGAGAGAACTGGAGCTACTTCGGCTGAGCACTTTTTTAATAGCACAGCTGTATTGGCTAACTATGGTGATGTTCCTAAGTTTTATACATTCCTTAATTAGCGAGGTAGGCTCTGTTTATTGCTAACGGTTTTCATGACAATCACTTGATAAAGAAAAAAAAAAATAACAAACAAAACAAAAACAAAAAAAAAACAATACAACATTAGAAGCTTATTCATTTTTTTTAATAGATATTTGATGATTTGGAGAAAATTCAATTTTGGCAAATACTTTAAACAGATAAACTAAACACAATTTTTTTTTTTTTTAATTATTTTTTTTTCATTTTCATCTTTTGCTGATTGGTAAGAAGCCATCCTTCTCCTGTTTCCTACTGATGATGTCTCCTCTACACATTTTAGCTTGCATCTTCCCCGTGTCCTTGATCTATAAACAGATGAACACAGTATATTATTATCTAGTGTCTTAAAATAAAATGGCTTACCCTGAAGAAACATTCCGCATTTCGTTTTTTTTTTTTCTTTTTCTTTCTTTCAAGTTTTTATTGTGAAATGCCCTACATTCATGTTGGTTCTTTTGTCTGATAGGTTGTAGTGGAGCGGTTATGTGATAAACAAAAAGAGATAGTTATCAACTTAGCTGATAAATTATTAAAAAGAAATGATATTTAATCGTTCTGCTCCAGGAGATTCTTTTTCACAAGTATCGCCTCCTCTTTTGCACTAAGAGTGTGATGGTCAGGATTAGGGTCAATCTATGGTGTTTATGCCACTCATAATAAGTTGAGCATTTTATTTATTTATTTTTTTTTTTAATGCTTCAATTCATCCCAAACAAGGCACACTGATCCATAAGAGGCTACTGTGAATAAGAAGCATCCTAAATGGATTCATGCAACAAGATTTTTATTCACATTACATTTAAATATTTGTCTGTTGATACAGTCAAGAAAGCAAGGAGGGAGAATTCCAAAGGCAAAATGGTCTTCAGTTATGTGTATATCCCAGTTAGGGGAGACAACGACATCATTATTTTGCAGTTCTAGATGTCAATGCCCTCCTACATACAGCACCTGGTGTTCCCAAACATTGTACTGACCAGGCTCAGTGTTGCTTAATTTTTGTTATCTAATGAGAACTGCTGTGTCAATGTGATTATGCTATATATTACGTTCACATAAAGGAGTTGTAAAGAATTCTGATTGGATTGAAGGAGACCACAACCAGAAACATTAAGGGTCACTGAGCTAAATCAGTGGTTCGTACATTTTTAGAGTGCACTCTTGTGTACTATTGTATTCATTCATACGCAACACGTAATGATTGGGTTTGGTACTTTTAGTATTTCTTCAGTCATTAGCCAATTAAATGTAGGTATCTGTTTTTTTTTTTTTCTTTTTATAAAAGGCCGAGTTGATTGTCTCTTAACTTAAACTTGCTAATTTACATGTGTTTTTGTTAGTGCTGTTGGTTGTTGATTCTCTGTCAGTTTTTGGATATACAACGCTAGGAGAATGTCCTTTTTTAAGCGTTGGCATTTGTACCCACCTACGATACAGGAAGAGGAGGAGGGAGAAGAAGAGGAGGTATATCATAAATCTATTTATTTTATCTTCTTAATAGACAAATTTTCTCACACCTGCACCTTTTGGCTAGAAGCTGTGTAGTATCTGTTCTGATATTACACTTCATGTTTTCTGTCTTTGGTCAGTGAAAGAGAAGTCCTTCTAAACTGAGGCAATTTTAATTGTTATCCCTTTCCAGAGTATCCCCTTTTGAGAAATTGGATTTTCCCCACATTAAAAACCGACCATGTGTTTAACTCTGCCCTCATAGAGAGGCAAATAAATAGGGACGATGCACTTCATAAACTATTTATTGTTAATTTAATTAATATTTTTGAAATAATCCGATTATTATTATTAAAGATTACATTTTCTTTTTTAATCACTTTGTTACATTTTTAGAAGGGAATGTTGTTTTTAATTGGATTCAATTGATTACCTTGAAGTTGATATTTTCAATTTTCCCGTTTAACTAAAATATTTGTTCATTAATTAATATTATTAATTGATTTGTTCACTTTTTAGTAGGGGGTATTGTTTACTATCTAATTTAAAAAGTAAAATAATCCCCTTGAAATTTTATTTTTTAAATTGGTTTGTTCAATTTTTAGTGCCACATTCTGTTTGCAATCTAATGTTAGCATAAAATGACTCGCCTCACTCAACTCACTAATATTTCTATGTTTTGTTTTTTTCTCCAATATGTCTAGAGAGTTAGTCGAGTTTTCTAAAATCAACCTCTTGTCAATTAATACCTCACCTTTTACAATTTATTTTCGGTTTGTAAGAAATTACAAATTTTTAACAAAATCCTGCATTAAAAATCATTCCTTTGGAATTTAATTTTACTTGACACACTTGATTTTATGTGTGTGTGGTTCGGGGTAAAGTATTTTGTGTAGCGTGTGATATCTTAATAAATGATCCCACCATTAGTGTTGATATTTCTGCTGTGTTTTTTATTTGATTATTTTGTTAATAAATATTTTTGGTAAAAAGAAAATCGTTGGATTCCTCTATTGATTAAACATCAGATTTAAAAAAAAACAACAACAAAAAAACAACATAAAACAAAATAGAAAGGAAAACAATTTTTATCTCCCCACTTTACAATACTCTCTTTTTCCAACCCTTTTTTGCTCAGTTCTTGACATAATCTTGGCTTCATATCACACCAATCAGAATTGCCCTGTATTTCCCAGGTGACACATTGGTAGAATATAAATTAAATTTAGAATTTAAATATTCACAACAATCTTTCCATATCCAGGTTCAAAGTTATCTTTGGACAAACATTTAGACTGTATATACATGTACACGTCTTCTGTCTTTCTACATGGCTTGTTGCATTTTAATACCTTTTGCTAATAAATTTGGTTCAGTAAAATGATTAAACAGTCAAAATATCGAGAAATAAAAAGATATATTATTTTTGTAAAATTATTTACTTTACAATCTGATGTAAGTTAATTAGAAATTATGAAAAAAAAAATCTTGAACAGATTAAATAGCATAAATGTTTTATCTTGTTTTAATTACATGTTTTATTAAACAACTGATGTAATGTTTGTGAAGAATGTACTACATAATTGATAAAAGGAGGTTGTTAATATCAGATGACAGACGAGTAACTTCTCTTGAATGAGTATTTAGATAGTAGAGATTATTTAAGGCAGACTTGGTTACTTCCCAAGTGAGTGTACCAGTAAATGGCTATATGGGGGTTGGTTGAAATATTAACCTTTGGAATTATGCTTTGATATCAAAGGTTAATTTGCTTGTTTCACATCTGTCTGCTCTAAATAGTTTTAATTTCCTGTATATTCATTCAAGAAAAGTAACTCGTCTGTCATCTGATATTAACAACGTTTTTTAAAGTCTATTGTGTTGTCATTTATGTATGGATATTATTGGGTTAGGGTATGAACCTACAATTTTTTTTCAACTATGAATAAAATAACCTCTTATATTCAATGAATTGTTTTGCTATTAAATAACTTAAAATGATTAATACACAAACAAGTAAAATTACTATAGTTGTATTAGTTGCTATATTTATGAGAATAATGTGCATAATATTGATGATACAGCATATATATAAGATATACTTCAGAAATGGAAATGGTACGTAGTAAGAATTTAGAGGGGGGGGGTCACAAAACCCCTATTAAGAGAGAGTGAATGTGATAGATTAGAAAGTTAGTAAGAAAAGCGTCACTTGGTAAGTTAATTACATATTGTGATAATTTAGAACATTTTTTTTTTTTTCAAACATAACCCGATGCCAAAACTGAGTAATGTTTTAGCATGTATTTTATGTGATTAAAATATATATGAAAAAAAAAAGGCTTAGAGAAGTAAACGTCGATTAACTCATCTTTTAATATAATAATAGTTTAGCATGTTTCACTTAGGAATCATCTGTTTGCTTCTGTTACAAAGTGGAGAAGTTTCGATTACAAAAGAGGGATGGGATGATAAGTCTTATGTTTTGAAGGCTTTAACTTCAGTTCTTGTACATCGTAGTACATTTTCATTTTCTCTTCAGTCAATCACTAAACTAAATTTCATTAATCATCATAATCATTGTATTTGATTTAACATCCGTTTTACATGCTGGCATGTGTTGGATGGATTTTAGAAATTGACTTTCAAGCTAACTTTGGCCAAGTTTGTATTTAACTGTCTTTCTCTCAAGTCCATTCTTATCAGTTCTTCCCATGTTTTCCTTGGTCTTACCCTGTAAACTGACCCTGCTACCTCAACATCTACTAACCTAAGAATTCTCAACCATTTGTTCAGCATTACCTTACCATCAAAGTATCCTATTCTACACACATCTCTCTATATTGTCTGTTGCAATATTTTGGACTTATAATGGGGTAGTTATTTAAATGCTGCCCACATCAGCATTATTTGGCACAAGGCCTGGAAAGTGGGAACCCCGCAGGCTCCCCTAAAGGAGGGGCACTCCTGCAAATTTAAAAATTGCCTGAGTAACCCCGTCGGCATTCCCCGGTCGGGGCGCCTCAGGCAGCAAGCAATAAACTTGCCCCACTGGAAAGCTCAGTGGCAAGGCCTGGGAGGGTGGACCTCCTAGGTATTACCCAGGCGGTGTACCTCAGTCCAACAGGTGCTGGGTCGGTTCCCGGCCCCTCACCTGTTGGGCTGAGTGTCAAGTGACGAATCCTTGACATGTACTACCCTGTCTCTCTGCAGCCGAAGCCGCTAGGAGACACATCCCATCACAACAAAGTGATAATGGGGTATGATCTCACACAGTCGGACGATTCTATTTATAAACGATGCTGCTAAGAACTGACGAATCAAATTAATTCACGTTCTGCTACCAACCAATCAGAAACCAGAATTGCTTCATAAATATTAAACCTTTTTCTGGAGCAATTTCACATGTTCTTTTCCCGGGTTTCAACACGGTAAGAATATTTTGTTCTGAGGAACTGTCTACTACAAACAAGTCACCTCCCAGGACTTGTGTGTAACAGCGAATCATCTGAAACTGTTCTGAAACTCAAAATGGCTTACACTTCTAGATTGTCTATATTTCATCTTCATTGGAGGTTATGCTACTTCAACTGTTCTACCCTTACTAAGCCAAGAGGCTCTAATCTATTCTTTCAATGTGGCTATATTATTGAATTCTACACTTCTGAACACATTTCCCTATACTGTCCAGATTTAATCTTCCTCTGAGGTCATCAGATCTAAGCCTATCTTTAAGATTCATATGACACATCCATTGTATCATTCACATATCATTTCTTTCCATGCAATGCATGTACTCATTTCGCTGGCCAAGTTTCTGTATATCATCACACTGCATACACATACCTGACAGACTCTTCCCTTGGTCAACAGTGGTGTAAGACTGTTATGATATCCGTTTTAGAGGGGGGGGGTACATATTATTTATGTGAGGGCCTGTACATATATCATTAAATGTTCCTTGTAGTTGACAATACACATATTTTAAATGTTCATTTGGAGAGGAGACAAAGTGACAGTAGGTACATGTTGAAGACATTTATACGGAGAGAGTTCATATTCACAAGACATATACTTTGATGAGAGAATGAAGTGGTATACATTGATACATACTGGAATGATTAAACACATTACCTTTTCTCGTTGGAATGATGAACACAGAAAGACGGCAGTTATAAAAAACATGATGATAGTTTATTCTTTGACCGGTCGGAAATGATTCTGTACTTCAGGAATTCAAAGTCTTTACATGGTTTCTTCTAAGCCTCCTGCTTCCAACAGGGTCCCCTGACTCTAACTGAGAATCTGTCTGATCCTCTCTGCTTCTCCAATTCTCTAATCTGAAATTGATACTGATTGTTAACTAACTTCGAACCCTTTCCTATATTGAGAAATCATTTCTACCATGACGTCACACGTATGTCTGACAACGTGACCACAACTCACGTTTTGAAACCATTTCTGACGACCAAGAAATTTCCCATTCTCTTTGTTTTACAAAGGAATTTAACCTACTTGTTAATTGTCTAACCGAAATTTTTATTATGCATTCTTTCTAAGAATGTGAATAGATTTTCCAGCCAAATTTTATTTATAAAATATTTTAAAAGAATTAACAATTTAACTGGACATTCCATTTAAAACCTATTGTTCTTTAAAACTTATCTACAGGGTTCGATTCTCGTTTTATCCGCTATCATTTTTATTTAACTAATTCTCTTTTTTTACTTACATGAAAAGGGTACAGCCCTTTTCATGTAACAAGACTCTGCTGGTTAGTGATAGCAGAAATTCTTTGAATTTATTCCATTCTCTCCAAATTCTGGCAATCACACTAGCACATCCATTGCTGCTCTAGTATATTTGCTGTAAATATTGGTATCAGTATTTCTTTGCTCTCAATAATATCATTGCTATCAATATTCTACTCCAAGTATTTGATTGGTATCAATGTCCCTCTACTCTCAATGGTATTATTTTTATCTTTATCATTGGTATCAATATCCCTGTGCTCTCCATGGTATCCTTGGTATCAATATCACTGTGCTCTCAATGGTATCCTTGGTATCAATATCACTGTGCTCTCAATGGTATCTTTGGTATGAATATGTCTCTGCTCTCAATGGTATCTTTGGTATGAATATGTCTCTGCTCTCAATGGTATCAATATCCCTCTGCTCTCAATGGTATCAATATCCCTCTGCTCTCACTGGTATCAATATCCCTCTGCTCTCACTGGTATCAATATCCCTCTGCTCTCAATGGTATCAATATCCCTCTGCTCTCAATGGTATCATTGGTATGAATATCTCTCTAGTCTCAATGGTATCTTTAGTATGAATATCCCTCTGCTCTCAATGGTATCTTTGGTATGAATATACCTCTGCTCTCAATGGTATCATTGGTATGAATATTCCTCTGCTCTCAATGGTATCATTGGAATCAATATCCCTCTGCTCTCAATGGTATCATTGGTATCAATATCCCTATGCTCTCAATGGTATCAATATCCCTCTGCTATCAATGGTATAATTGCTATGAATATCTCTCTGCTCTCAATTGTATCTTTGGTATGAATATCCCTCTGCTCTCAATGGTATCTTTGGTATGAATATCCCCGTGTTCTCAATGGAATCATTGGTATCAATATCCCTCCATTCTCAATGGTATCTTTGCTATCAATGTTCTACTCCAAGTATGTGATTGGTATCAATGTTCCTCTACTCTCAATGGTACTATTTTTATCTGTATCATTGTGCTCTCAATGATATCCTTGGTATGAATATCCCTGTGCTCTGAATGGTATCCTTGGTATGAATATCCCTCTGCTCTCAATGGTATCAAATCCCTCTACTCTCAATGGTATCTTTGGTATCAATATCCCTCTGCTCCCAATGGTATCTTTAGTACCAATATCCCTCCACTCTCAATGGTACATTAGTATGAATATCCCTCTGCTCTCAATGGTATCATTTGTATCAATATCCCTCTGCTCTCAATGGTATCATTGGTATAAATATCCCTCCACGCTCAATGGTATCATTGGTATCAATATCCCTCTGCTCTCAATAGTATCATTGGTATCAATATCACTCTGCTCTCAATGGTATCTTTGGTATCAATATTACTCCACTCTCAATGGTATCAATATCCCTCCGCTCTCAATGGTATCATTGGTATCAATATCTCTCTGCTCTCAATGGTATCTTTGTTATAATATCCCTCTGCTCTCAGTGGTATCTTTGGTATCAATATTCCTCTACTCTAAATGGTATCTTTGGTATCAATATCACTCCGCTCTCAATGGTATCTTTGGTATCAATATCACTCCGCTCTCAATGGTATCTTTGGTATCAATATCACTCCGCTCTCAATGGTATCTTTGGTATCAATATCCCTGTGCTCCCAATGGAATCATTGGTATCAATATCCCTCTGCTCTCAATGGTATCATTGGTATCAATATCCCTCCGTTCTCAATAGTATCATTGGTATCAATATCTCTCTGCTCTCAATAGTATCAATATCCCTTTTCTCTCAATGGTATCTTTGGTATCAATATCCCACTGCTCTCAATGGTATCTTTGGTATCAATATTACTCCACTCTCAATGGTATCAATATCCCTCCGCTCTCAATGGTATCATTGGTATCAATATCTCTCTGCTCTCAATGGTATCTTTGTTATAATATCCCTCTGCTCTCAGTGGTATCTTTGGTATCAATATTCCTCTACTCTAAATGGTATCTTTGGTATCAATATCACTCCGCTCTCAATGGTATCTTTGGTATCAATATCACTCCGCTCTCAATGGTATCTTTGGTATCAATATCACTCCGCTCTCAATGGTATCTTTGGTATCAATATCCCTGTGCTCCCAATGGAATCATTGGTATCAATATCCCTCTGCTCTCAATGGTATCATTGGTATCAATATCCCTCCGTTCTCAATAGTATCATTGGTATCAATATCTCTCTGCTCTCAATAGTATCAATATCCCTTTTCTCTCAATGGTATCTTTGGTATCAATATCCCACTGCTCTCAATGGTATCTTTGGTATCAGTATTCCTGTGCTCTCAATGGTATCTTTGGTATGAGTATCCCTCTGTTCCCAATTGGTATCAATACCTCTCTACTCTCAATGGTATACATATCCCTCTGCTCTGAATGGTATCAATATCCCTTCGTTCTCAATGGTATCTTTGGTATCAATATCCCTCCACGCTCAATAGGATCATTGGTATGAATATCCCTCTGCTCTCAATGGTATCATAGGTATCAATATCCCTCTAATCTCAATGGTATCATTGGTATCAATATCCCTCTAATCTCAATGTGTGATTGATATGAATATCCCTCCGCTCTGAATTGTATCATTGGTATGAATATCCATCCGCTCTGAATTGTATCATTGGTATGAATATCCCGCTACTCTCAATGGTATCATTGGTATGAATATCCCGCTGCTCTCAATGGTATCATTGGTATGAATATCCCGCTGCTCTCAATGGTATCATTGGTATCAATATACCGCTGCTCTCAATGGTATCATTGGTATCAATATCCCGCTGCTCTCAATGGTATCATTGGTATCAATATCCCGCTTCTCTCAATGGTATCATTGGTATCAATATCCTGCTGCTCTCAATGGTATCATTGGTATCAATATCCCTCCGTTCTCAATGGTATCATTGGTATCTATATCCCTCCATTCTCAATGGTATCATTGGTATCAATATCTCTCTGCTCTCAATGGTATCAATATCCCTCGGCTCTCAATGGTATCATTGATATCAATATCCCTCCGTTCTCAATGGTATCATTGGTATCAATATTCCTCTGCTCCCAATTGGTATACATTATCCCTCTACTATCAATGGTATACATATCCCTCTGCTCTGAATGGTATCAATATCCCTCCGTTCTCAATGGTATCTTTGGTATCAATATCCCTCCACGCTCAATGGTATCATTGGTATGAATATCCCTCTGCTCTCAATGGTACCATAGGTATCAAGATCCCTCTGCTCTCAATGGTGTGACTGGTATGAATATCCCTCTGCTCTGAATTGTATTATTGGTATGATATCCCTCCGCCCATAATTGTATCATTGGTATGAATATTCCTCCGCTCTGAATTGTATCATTAGTATCAATATCCCTCCGTTCTCAATGGTATCATTGGTATCAATATCCCTCCGTTCTCAATGGTATCATTGGTATCAATATCCCTCCGTTCTCAATGGTATCATTGGTATCAATATCTCTCAGCTCTCAATAGTATCAATATCCCTCTGCTCTCAATGGTATCAATATCCCTCTGCTCTCAATGGTATCAATATCCCTTTGCTCTCAATGGTATCAATATCCCATAATTGTATCACTGGTATCAATATCCCTCCGCTCTGAATTGTATCATTGGTATCAATATCCCGAGTTCTCAATGGTATCATTGGTATCAATATCCCGAGTTCTCAATGGTATCATTGGTATCAATATCCCTCTGTTCTCAATGGTATCATTGGTATCAATATCTCTCTGCTCTCAATGGTATCAATATCCCTCTGCTCTCAATGGTATCAATATCCCTCTGCTCTCAATGGTATCAATATCCCTCGGCTCTCAATGGTAGCATTTGTATCAATATCCCACCGTTCTCAATGATATCATTGATACCAATATCTCTCTGCTCTCAATGGTATCAATATCCCTCTGCTGTCAATGGTATCAATATCTCTCTGATCTCAATGGTATATTTGGTATTAATATCCCTGCACTCTCAATGGTATCATTGCTATGAATATGTCTCTGCTCTCAATGGTATCATTGCTTTGAATATCCCTCCGCTCTCAATGGTTTCATTGGTATGAATATGCCTCTGCTCTCAATGGTATCATTGGTATGAATATCCCTCTACTCTCAATGGTATCATTGGTATGAATATCCCTCTACTCTCAATGGTATCATTGGTATCAATGTCCCTCTGCTCTCAATGGTATCTTTGGTATCAATTTCCCTCCGCTCTCAATGGTATCTTTTGTATCAATTTCCCTCCGCTCTCAATAGTATCATTGGTATCAATGTCCCTCTGCTCTCAATGGTATCATTGGTATCAATGTCCCTCTGCTCTCAATGGTATCATTGGTATCAATGTCCCTCTGCTCTCAATGGTATCATTGGTATCAATATCCCTCTTCTCTCAATGGAATCATTGGTATCAATATCCCTCTGCTCTCAATGGTATCATTGGTATCAATATCCCTCTGCTCTCAATAGTATCAATATCCCTTTGCTCTCAATTGTAGCTTTGGTATACATATCCACTGCTCTCAATGGTATCTTTGGTATCAATATTCCTGTGCTCTCAATGGTATCTTTGGTATGAATATCCCTCTGCTCCCAATTGGTATCAATATCCCTCTACTATCAATGGTATACATATCCCTCTGCTCTGAATGGTATCCATATCCCTCCGTTCTCAATGGTATCTTCGGTATCAATATCCCTCCACGCTCAATGGTATCATTGATATGAATATCCCTCTGCTCTGAATGGTATCAATATCCCTCCGTTCTCAATGGTATCAATATCCCTCCGTTCTCAATGGTATCTTCGGTATCAATATCCCTCCACGCTCAATGGTATCATTGGTATCAATATCCCTCTGCTCTCAATGGTATCATAGGTATCAATATCCCTCTGCTCTCAATGGTGTGATTGGTATGAATATCCCTCCGCTCTGAATTGTATTATTGGTATGAATATCCCTCAGCTCTCAATGGTATCATTGGTATCAATATCCCTCCGCTCTCAATGGTATCATTGGTATCAATATCTCTCTGCTCTCAATGGTATCAATATCCCTCTGCTCTCAATGGTATCATTGGTATCAATATCTCTCTGCTCTCAATGGTATCAATATCCCTGTGCTCTGAATGGTATCTTTGGTATCAATATCCCTCTGCTCTCAATGATATCAATATCCGTCTGCTGTCAATGGTATGAATATCTCTCTGCTCTCAATGTTATCATTGCTATGAATATCCTTCTGCTTTCAATGGTGTCATTGGTATGAATATCCCTCTGCTCTCAATGGTATCATAGGTATTGATATCCCTCCACTCTCAATGGTATCATTGGTATCAATGTCCCTCTGCTCTCAATGGTATCTTTGGTATCAATATCCCTCTGCTCTCAATGGTATCATTGCTATCAATATCCCTCTGCTCTCAATGGTATCATTGGTATCAATATCCCTCTGCTCTCAATGGTATCAATATCCCTCTGCTCTCAATGGTATCAATATCCCTCTGCTCTCAATGGTATCATTGGTATCAATATCCCTCTGCTCTCAATGGTATCTTTGGTATCAATATCCCTGTGCTCTCAATGGTATCTTTGGTATCAATATCCCTGTGCTCTCAATGGTATCATTGGTATCAATATCCCTCTGCTCTCAATGGTATCAATATCCCTCTGCTCTCAATGGTATCAATATCCCTCTGCTCTCAATGATATCAATATCCCCCTGCTCTCAATGGTATCAATATCCCCCTGCTCTCAATGGTATCAATATCCCCCTGCTCTCAATGGTATCAATATCCCTCCGCTCTCAATGGTATCAATATCCCTCCGCTCTCAATGGTATCATTGGTATCAATATCCCTCCGCTCTCATTGGTATCAATATCACTCCGGTCTCAATGGTATCTTTGGTATCAATATCCCTCCGCTCTCTAGGAAAAGTGGTGATGTAAATAGTTCCTTGTTTGAATGCAATAAGATTTTATTATGAGATAAAATTATTTTATGATTATTTTGCCATTCTTGATTCAAACAATTGTAATATTTGTCACCGTCATATTTCACAAATCGCATACTCATTGAGTATATATTGTTGCCTTGCTTGTTTACTTGATCTTCATAAACTGTTCCAGGTCAGCTAATCCTGAATCAATAAGGATGCAATTTCTATGTTCGCTTCATATTAAATAATTACCCTATGAATTATTCCAGCTACAAATATCTGCAAACATAATTATTTACATAATATAAATAATTCATAAAACGACGTCTATCGAATTTTCTAACCTTTTCTTTCATATGTGAGATGAGTGTTGCATAGTGCGAAACGACCATCTTTATTGCATGTAACTGCAAGCGATGCTCTCTCGGTTGATTCACAAGGGAATTATTGCAACTCAATCGATATTTCATGGCATCAATACAAGAGGAATTCTTACTTTTGAAAAACCTATGGACTTATTAGTTGATATCGCAAAGCAAAATTTTATTTTTTTATTAAATCTGAAAACTTTGGATCAAATTAATCCAAGGCACCCCAGAATGAATGACAACCAAACAGACACGTTTTGTCATAACACAAATTTTTAAAACTTCAACTTCAAATCATAAACAAAACAAAATACGCATTTATATTATCATTTAGTCTTTACAGATATTTTATTTAAAAAAAAAAATGGGATAATATTTACAGAAAGTTTGACTAATGACCGAAAATATACTTAGTTTTATATGCAAGCACTTTTTATACACATGTTATTAATAAAAAAGTTTTATTTATAAAAAAAAACATTATTTTTATGCGCATGTTATTAATAAAAAATAGTTTTATTTATAATAAAAACATTATTTTGTGAATCAAAGCACTAACATCCACACACAGAAAAAGAGCTCTCGGTTGGTTTCAATAAAAAGCAGAGCAATGTTGGCAGATGGTTTGGTTGCCCTATACCCAGCGTCACAATCTTCAAAGAAAAAAAAAAAAAATAGAAAGTTATTGGAATCTACCTAAACATATACACCAGACGGCATGTTTAGTGTTGCATGTGAGTGGTAGACTTTCTGCAAATGTGTAATATTTAACAAAGAAGGGAGAGACTACACAGAAGATTGAAAATATGTCCAAGGCGCCCTTACTGGGAAATGCTGATGGGGTTTGCCCAGGCTCTTTCTCCAGGTCAAAGTACCTCCCCTCCTTGGGGGCACTGACTTCTCAATCCTGTTTTCTGACTCTAGTGTCACAGTTCTTGCAGTGGGAGAGAACTAAATATCCCCCCCCCCCGCCCCTCCTGAGGATTGTGAGTTCAATGTTCATGAGTAAGTCTGATCCTTATCTCTGGTATGTCCTTCTAGGTGGTAAAATGAGAATGACTGAGTTCCGATCAAAGGTACATGGGCAGGGGAGGGTATTAAGAACTGTCCCCCAGAGGTGTGAGGCAGTCAGTTAGATCTTTGTAACTCTTAACTGAAGTATTATGTTCATGGGGCTTGTGTTTTGATTTGGTTGGGCAAAAATCTCATTTTGCAAGTCCTTCATTCATAACAAAAACTTGTCTAGCTACACCCACTATAAATAATTTTCGTTTCTCCATCTCTGTGCTTAAAAATAGACAAAAGTTTAATGAGCAAAGTTTCTTTCTCAGAATTACCCATATGTGGAGCAAAACATTATCATTTTCAAGTCCAATGTGAAGAAACTTTTGTTCAGCCGTCCTTTTAAATAATCAGATTCTGCCAGGCTTTCATCATCCTTACTACTCATCACGGTATTATCTCACCGTTTACCTAATTTGAGTTAAATTAGAAAATTTGTTAACTTATGTGCTATTTGGGCCAAGGGCTTAATTTCGTAGTTTATAACTAAAAATGCAAGCTTTAAATAAGTGAAAAATCCTTTCAAATTTAACGTCATTTTATGATAAAGGAAAATGAATCATAATTGAAACAATATTACTGCTTGAAAAATGTATGAAAATGACACAGAAGTGCAATTAAAACTGTTCATATAAGATTTATGGTACAGTAGAGCTTTTTAAAAAATAGTGAATCAGTAAAAAAGAACAGATTTGGTAAAAAAACCCAAAAAAAAACAAAACAATTTGATAATAGGGCAAAAAATTAATTCCTTAAAGTTTTCGACTTGGAATTTATTTTTGGTACTTGTGCATCTATGTTACTGTGCTGAAATAATAATTTAGAAACCTAGAAAGGGAGAGGATGTTTTGTAACTATTTTTTACATTTATAAAATGTTATATATACCTAACAATTTAATAAATAAAAATATTGTAAAAATTGAATTTAACTTGAGAATACAATTAAAAAATAGTGCAATAACATAATGCACAATCACCTTTTTTGTTAAAGACAATTTAAAATCCAATATTAAGCTCATCATATTGATAAGTATCCCTTTTTAAGATGGAACTGTTTTGGTATACATAGATGCACAGTAATTTGGTCATGAAGTTGAAAAATATCAACATTAAAAAAAATAAATCACTGAAAATGAAGTAATGTTGAAAAACTATTAAATGACACAAGAGAAAGAATTGTACATTTATGAAGGAAATGGATTACATTTTTTTACATTCAAGTTTCATCAAAATAACCTGAAAAATGGGTTTCTACAAGCTGGAATTGAAAGGAATTTCACTTTTAAATGTTTCAGAGTGAAACCAAGATCAAATAACTAAGAGCAACAAAGGTCGTTGAGTCTATTTCTTTTTGTATAGATCAACGTAAAAATAAAACGTTGTGAGAAAAACAACCAAGATGAGAACAATGGTCCAAATAAATCCAAATAATACACAAATTTATCTGTCCTTATCTAAAAAAATTCAAACATCATGACAAAAAACAGTACAGACAAGAATTTATTCAAAAATAAATAGACTCAACACCCCTGTTTGAATTTCTAACAACTATGTTGGAAAAACCAAAACAAAACAAAAAAAAAACCTAAACATTCTTTTTTTTTTTTTTTTTTTTACACCATTTACCAGTAACATCCAGTATGAATATACACCTGAAGATGATCAAAGGTTATATTGGCCGAAATGTTAGAAAAACAACCAAGATGAGAACAATAGTCCAAAAAGATACAAATAATTTTTGATTGAAAATAATCAAAATCTTTCAATATTGTCAATGTTCTTTTTACCTTCTATTGTACCCAATGGTGTTTTTCTACAAAACTGCATTGTTATAGTTTTCAAACACAACATTTTATACACTATTCACAATGCTTCAAGCAAACTACATTCTCTTTTAAATTAAGACTGTTTTGTACTTGCTTTTGTTGAAGTTAGTTTCATTCAATGCGTTATCAGATAATTTAGTTGATTTGCATGGTTATAGTGTGTGCGTGGGTCGTTTAATGAAATCTGTACATTTACTTACCCTAGCTGAAGGTAAGACACAAGGTCAGGTCAGGTTTTTTAAAAGTCAATGCACTATGTGAAGTGTACTCTGACCTATAAAAATGCCTGAGAAGTTCATTGGCATTTTCTAGTAGGGGTGCCTCAGGCGATTAGCAATAAACTAACCCTTTCTTAGCGAGAAGGTAAAGCCTGGGAGGGTGGACTTCCAAGGACTGAACAGAACTGTAGTAGCAACAAAGCCACTGTTGGACTGATTGTCGTAGACTTGTCCTCGATTGGCATGAATAACGCCTACTGAAGCGTGTCAGATAAAGTATGAATGTGTTATGACCGTGATTATAATAAGTAACTTTACATTGGCTGCTTGTGTTTAAACACAGAAAAGATGTATGTGTTGTTGTGTGATTGGCTTGTTAAAATGATTGAAATATCTGTCAGTGTGGAAGGTTCGATACATTAAATGTCATACAAAAAACATTGTAAGTAACACAGCTGCAACATCAGGCGATCTTGGAAAGACACTGAATTGGACTCTTAAGAAAAGTAGGAGCCAGAGTTGGATGTGTAAGAAAGCTAGGAGTTGGACTCATAGAATGCTAAGAGTTGAAGTTGGACTTATCCCGAGAATAAATAAACTATTGGATTTGAATAATTTTTATTTTAGTAATTGGATTCATAATTTTTTAAATCTTAGGAGTCAGAATCGGATTTTATATCTTCCGATTCCACAACCCAAGTAAATAATGATAATAATGAAGAGGTAAATATTAGACAAATTTTAATAAGAAAACAATTGAAAATTAAAAGAAAGAGACATCTGTGGAATGCAGTGCTAATTGTATCTGTGAATGTAAGAGTTATCCCCCTTTGCAGTTGTCAGTACAAAAGTGACAGTCATCTTTTGCACCACCTTCTTCCAGAACTGATTGTCAAGAGAAACGTCTAGTCTTTTTGAATCGACTAACATATGAGAAAGACATTGGCGTCTGTGTTTTTGAAAATCTTTATTCATAACAATAATGACCTTTGCTCTCTATAACTTGATTCCATCCGTCAACGAGCTCATAAATGCTATGCTTATACAATTCTTTAAGTTTTGGATATGAAATATGAATTTAACTAATCTTTAATCTCTTTTCATTCTGTTAACCTAAGGCCATCTAAATGGGTTTGTGATCCTTGAAATAAGTGATAATTCGAGGAAGTTAGGTCAGGAGAATACGCAAGATGAGACAAGATTTCCTAACCAAATTCTTCTAGAAGATCTTTGGTTAGCAGTGCTTTGTATGATGGAAGATGACTCCCTTTATGCTGACTAAAGAAGGTCATATTCAGATCAACGTAGGTGAAAATATTGCTGAAAAAATGATTATATAACTTGATTTCCTTTAGCTATAATCGAAACCGAAACCAAAACTTATGAAGAATTCTTGGTAAAATTATTTATTACAAAAAAATAGAAGTCCATAATAATTAAACAACAGTCACTCAGATGTAAGTGTGGCACACAAAATAAATAACACACAGGCAATCCTATTAATATATAAATTATTGTATGTTTTTTTTTTTATGTGTACCTATGTGAACAATCTTTATATTATTTATTGTGCTGCTTTTTATGTTTGATATAATTGCTTTGTAACAGGTTTCGTTAAAGTTGTAATTACCTTAGTGTAACACTTCCCCTACCCCTTGATTTGTTGTATAATTGTTTGATGTCTTCACAATAGTTATTATACTATGTTTAAATTTTTATGGTGTCACTTTCCTCTGCTGATGATGAGACTTGAAATACATAAGCACCCATATCATCTCTGATGTGGTTGTCATATTTACTGTGGGTCTAAGTACTTTCAAATCCGTCACTAGGGCTAATTAACTGAATCGGTTCTGGACAGTTTATAGAAGTGTTTTCTTTTTAATTATGTATGTGTGTATTTTATTGGTAATTCATTGGTCAATAAAATATGTTGAGTTATTCTTATAAATTTACAAACATTTTAGGATGTTATTACTATTATTAAAATTTATTTTATTGATATTTGTTTTAATTAATACTGTTTCTAAATAAATTTTAATAACATCCTAAAATGCCTGTAAATTGACAAGAATTACTTAACATATTTTATTAAGCAATGAAATTATTTACCAATAAAAGATATATATAAAAATTATAATGGAAAATGCGAGCATGAAAAGTGATATGGTTAAGCTTACACATGGAAAAGTAAAGGACTAATTGTTACAACTGGAAAAGAAAAGGAAAAGATATTCTAGTAAAAAATATAATAAATTTATAACTTAAAATATTGCAGCATTAAGAATTGATTATATAATGTTATAAATTTAATTTAAAAAACAAATTTTAAATGCTGCAATATTTTAAGTTATAAATTTATTATTTTTTACTAGAATATTTTGTCCGTTTCTTTTCTGTTTTAACAACTAGTTCTTTACTTTTCCATTTTTAAGCTTAACCATATTACTTTTCATGCTTGCATTTTTCTATTATAATCCATGATTTTTCCAGGCTTCCAATAAATTCACTTGTTCTTTGTTTAATTTCAATCTTATTTTTTGCCCCATAAACACATATGTAATAACAATGTACTGCACTCGTCTGCTTTCAATACCCTCCCCCATTATCTCCCTTTAATGTTTTCATTCTCTGTTTCACTTGTTACTTCTCTGTTCGAATGAGTAGCAACAGTAGTCGCTGAGGCGATGTGGTTGCTATGGAAACCAGTCATAAAAAGCGTCGCTCACCTCCTTACATATTTTTATGATTTTGAACACCAGTAAATTCATAACTTTTGTTTTATTGAACGAAAATTGAACATTTTTTTCTCACAATATAGCTGAGAAAGTGATCTATAAACTGTAATAATTGCTTGAAATTTGGTTGAAAAATGAGTGAGCGGTGAAGCTTTAAAGCAGTTCTAAACGACTAAAATTGCCACTTAACCATACATTCAAACACTGTGTTTGAACGATAAAGAAATAAAATTAAAAAAAAAATTCTTCTGTAAATTGCCCGGAAACGGTTCAGTTAATTATTCCTGATAATAAATCTAGATGGATTTAGAAGTACTTGGGCCTACAGTAAATCTGATGTCTATATATATCACAGACGTGGGCGCAGTCATTTGCAATTTGTGTTGAGCTCAGTAACGAGCTAGAAGGATACATTTTCCCATTTTACGCTACCATTACGTGGCGCTACAAACTATATTATAATTGCTTTGTAACAGGTTCTATTTAAGTTGTAATTACCTTAATGTGACATTCCCGCTACCTTTCAATTTGCTGTATCACTGTTTAAGGTCTTCAGAATAGTCATTGTTTCATGTTCCAACTTTGGTGGTGTTAGTTTCCTGTACTGATGATAAAATTCCTAGGTAATGCCAGCTACAGCAAGTTAATCATATTTTTAATCTGGTTTGATTTCTTTTTAATCTGAAATATTGAGAGAGGAGAGTTGCTATTAGCTCATAATAAGAGAATTGTTTATCAGTCAGTTGAACATCCTTGCATTGGTTCAACTTGAAATACCTGATAATCGGCTTCAGAACTTGACATTGTGTCCACTTGATGCACTTTAAGTGTAATGTCATTCAACTGACCGTTTTCAAGCATTAGCTTTATCTATTTTAATGCTTAGAAATTGCTGGTCTCTCTAATGTTAATTTAAACTTGTCAGATCATTTGGTTTATAGTTACTTTGTCTAGACACCTTTATATTTATATATATATATATATATATTTATATATATATATTTATATATATATATATATATATTTATATATATATATTTATATATATATATTTATATATATATATATATATATATTTATATATATATATTTATATATATATATTTATATATATATATTTATATATATATATTTATATATATATATTTATATATATATATTTATATTTATATATATATATATATATATATATATATATATATATATATATATATATTAGAAAAATGTGGTCCCTGTGATTTAATTCTTAATTAAAAGTTTGGTAATCTTGCAGCCGAGAAATTGTAAACAAAACCAACAAAATACAAACAAACAAACAAAAAAAACAAAAAAACAAAAAACAAAACAACTTATATTAAATGCAGTAGATTTTAATTATCTATCAACTTGTATATTTAACTTTCTGAAACCATTTAAAGCTATTTTTTTTTAAATTATTATTTCAAAATAAGATTTTGTTTAAAGCTGTTTTTCATACACCGTAATAAATTAAACATGGCTGCGTACATGTTTTGTTCAGCTTAAGGCCTCACGTCATCAGCAGTTTTGGTTTTAGTGTGATGATAAGCAAAATAAAAAAAACAAAAAAAAAACAAATTCTGAAATTGCAAAAAATATTTACTAGCAATTTTAGTATGTTAAAAGTATGCTAGTTGGTAGATAATTAAATCCTACTATTTTAATGTAAGTATATATATATATATATATATATATATATATATATATATATATATATATACTAGCATTTCGGCCCGGAGTTGCTTGGGTGTTTGGAGGTGTATGCTGAGCAAAAAAAAAAAAAAATCAATTTTTTAAAATTTGATCCCTATTATGACCACTTAAAATTTATTGTTTTGGGCTTAAATCAAGTTATTAAGTTAGATCCATGTCCAAGGAACCTATATCTAAAATTTCAAGTGTTTAAACCGAAAATTGTCAGAGGAGTTTGGTAGAGTTCTCAAAGGTCAAATCATTGAACTTTGACCCCTTAACAGCCAAATTTCTGGCCGAAACCCGATCACATCGATTTTCCCAAATCTCAGTACACTGTATATCAAATTTCGAGTCTGTAGACTAAAAATTGACAGAGTTATTGCATAGGGAAATACACACAGACAGACAAACAGACACACAGACACATTCACTTTTATAGATATACTAGCATGGGTGCCCGGCGTATTTGGAGGTGTATGTTGAACAAAAAAAAAACAAACAAAAACGGTCAATTTTTTTTTAACTTTGACCCATATTAATTTATTGTTTTGGATTCAAATCGAGTTATTAAGTTAGATCCATGTCCAATGAACCTATATCTAAAATTTCAAGTGTTTAGACCGAAAATTGTCGGAGTTTGGTAGAATTTTCAAAGGTCAAATCGTGGAACTTTGACCCCTTAATTGCCAAATTTCTGTCCGAAAACCGATCTCCTGGATTTTCCCAAATCTCAGTACCCTGTATATCAAATTTCGAGGCGGTAGACTTAAAATTGACAGTTATTGCGTAGGGATATGTACACACACAGACACAGATACATACATATAGACAGACACTTTCACGTTTATATAATATATATATATATATATATATATATATATGAAATAGATTTAAATCGGGCGAAACGTTGAGTATTCAGGTCCTTTCACCTCCATTCTATTTCATATCGTCGGATTTAATCCAGTTCAACAATCATATATATATATATATATATATATATATATATATATATATATGATTTCTTGACTTTACTGCAAGATTACTAAACCTTTAATTAAAATGCAACAATTTACTGATTTTTGACTTATTATACATGCTGTATGCCAGACCTGCATATAGTCTATGCTACTCTATGCTACTCTATAAAAAGGTATACTTTTATTTTTATTGTGATAGTTTTCTATTATTATTTTAAATAAAGAGTTAAGAAAATTTCCATAATCAAGAGATTTCTAGTGTAGTACCTCTAGGGGTTTTCTTGACTGGTTTCTATACATCCTAACCAGATGTAATATGCAAAATATAGGCTCTCCGTAATAAATGTACATGGCAGGCAGTTCAAACCCTCTTCAAGGTTACCCTGTTATTATGCATGCGTATATACAGAACATGGCAGATCTTGAGGAGTAAACCTTGATGACAAACTGATAATCTGGTTCCTGTTCATTAAGGAACAACATAAAAGATAATGTGTAATAATAGTGATGATCATGATCATGATAATTATAATAATATTGATAACTTCTAACAGCTATTTCAGTGATCTATCGGGTTTAATGTTTGTAGATGGTAATACCTTCCCAAATTGCCCCATGCATCCCAGCACCATGTAATGTGCAAAATATAGCCTCTCCATAGTGAATGAACATCTGTGTATATAGTTAAGAACCATATCCTTCTCAAGGTTGTCTTGTTAATACGCTTGGGCATCGATAGAACATGGTGGATCTAGACCACAAATCCTGCTATTCCACAAGTCACAGTAGTTCCAGTTGCATGCATCGGCAAACTGATGATCTGGCTCTGAGGGCAACATAGCTTTGCAGATGTTCATATATATTTGACAATGGGAATGTAGAACCGTTTCAGTTAATGGAGTTACATAATTAAATTTAGTTTTTTTTTTTTTTTTTTTTTTTTTTTTTTTTTTTTTTTTTGTGAAAAGTTAAAATGGTTCGAATTAGAATTCCCAGTACAGCCTGAAATATACAAGGTTACACCAAAATCTATTGCGTGATTAAGTTATGGGCTAATTGAAATGTTAATATAATATATTATTGAAATGTTAATATAATATATTATTAAAATGTTAATATAATATACCTAATTAAAAGGTCTTACAATAATCAATACATTCTTAAAGTTGTTGAAGTTGTATGACTTGGACTTAATTTACTATTCTTGTACTGGAGGTTATTTTCACGTTTCTGCTAATATAACCAGTGATTTTTTTTTTTTTTAAATGTATATTTTCAAGCAGCAATTTTTGTATTATCTTGATTATTCAAACTACTGTTTTCATCTTTAGTGTCATTCTCGCTACATTTTGACCAATATAACTTCCGATTTTTTTTTTTTATGTGTATATTGTCACACGTGATCTTTGACAATGGGACGGTACAATTGCTCTCATTCTGAGAAATCTAAAAGAAATCAATAAACTTTGTGTCCCAAGGAAGACACCATAAATTTGTTGGTTGTAAGCAATTTATTGTCCAAAACAACAATATTATTTCAAAATAGAAGCAAATTTTGAATCTTTAATGTTTGCTCATTTCCAACAGGAATAATAAAAAATTACTTATTTCTCTTTAATCTTAACAGTAACTTGTTAATTTAGAATTAGAAATGATGGAAAAGAAAAACGTGTTTTATTTTTAAGTAAAATCCTTTCTTTTGTTTACATTAGAAAAATAATTGATTTTGTTTCATCATAATAAACATTTGCAATTTAATTCCAATGAAATTTATTTGGATGATAGACTAAATTTTGCGTTTAAACCAAGATAATATTTATACCAGGCCTGGCAAACATACTATTGGAGTCCACAACTGGGTGTAGCTATGTAGGGACCAAACTTACTACTAAATAATTACTGAAAAAAAATCTTTAGTAAGGAATGTTTTTTAGTAATATTCAGTAAAACCTAACTTTACAGCCCTGTTACCTCCTTCCTCTGTACATAAAAGAAACGTTTTATGTTTCTGAATTTTTGAGATGAGGATTGATAATGTGTGTTATTTGGATTATTTAGACTACTGGTCTCATCTTGAGTATTATTCTCACAACGTTTCTGCCTATGTAACCTCTGACCTTCTTCAGATGTATCTTGTTGAACTAGATAAGATTTTTGTCGATTTTTAAGAATCTGCACAGAATTTTGAATGAGACACTTTATTTAATCCACAGAGGTATCAGCCATAACAAGATAGAAGTCTCAATTCACAGTTTTATTCTTTATATCATCATTAAAACTTCAACCTCCAGATGAGTGTCATAAATGAATTTTATTTTCTGTTATGTCCAAATTGGATAGAAAGATTTTTTTTAATGGTTAATAAGTGTACAGTGGTTAAATGGAACATGTCATAGCAATTGTTATTAGTAAAAATTTGGTAAATTGGATAACTTAAGGGGATGGCTCATCAAGAATTTGTTCACGTTGGACTTGAAGACAACCATATTGTAGTCAGTTGGAAGTCAGGAAAACAGAAGAGAGTTCCACAGGTGTGCAGTTCTAAGGAAGAAACTTTGTTCATGGAATCTGCGTTTAGGTTTGGGCATAGATAAAGAATGGGGGGGGGGAAACTATTGATAGTGTTTTCAGCTAGATGAGTGTTTTTCGTGAAAGTCAGAACGGGGGGGGGGACCACAGATTGGAGCTCAGATGAGCACTTGCCATGAAAATAATAAAGCAGAGACAAGCTCGTAACGTCTCTTCTGTGGGAAGAGGTTGCAGGGAAGAGAAAAGGGCATCTCCCACTAGGTAACCTAGGTTCGTTGAGCCAGCCTCATAATTTTGATAAACGTCCTCTGAAATAAATTATAATTTCATTTTTCAAACTATTTACATGTCCTAAAATCTTGAGTATTTCTCTTTTCAGCTCACAGTATATTGATAAAAAAAAATCTTCACACCAAATATGTGTAATGTAGTTGTTACATATCAACACATGGGACTGACACGTATGCAGACAGTCAAAAGGAAACAAAGACAAGTAGAGAATTTGACTCATTTTTTTTTTTTTTTTTTTTAGTTGAAACAACAAACATTTATTTAAAGTTTTTTTTTTTTTTTACAAAGGATTATTGATAGTTGTTTCAGATAGACAAGTGTTTTTCATGAAAGTTTGGCAAATAGGAGGGGGACCATAGATTGGAGCTCAGACGAGCACTTGCCATGAAAATAACGATAGAGCAGAGACAGACTCGTAAAACTTATTTTGTAGGAAAGAGTCTGCAAAGAAGAGAAAAGGGCATCCCCCACTAGGCTATAAAGTCTATTTTGAACTCTGTCAAAGCAGAATAAGCTGCTTCTGGTAGCTCCAGCCCAGATGTGGCAACAGTACTCCATCCTAGGATGTACTTGGCTCTTATACAGGTAAAGAATTGCATCATCAGTGAGATATCTACTGGAGTGGTAGAATGATCCAAGCATTGTTCCAGCGACCTTGGCAACAGATTTGATGTATGTGTTTCACTTCAGATCAAGAGTAAAGGTCAGACGAAGAAGCTTGTCAAAACATGGAGCCTCCTCAAGACCAGAGCCATTTATTTCAATAGATCCCAGACGGGAGTCAGAGTGTTGATGATGGAAAGATAGAAGCTTGATCTTTAGATACATCCCTTTCCCCATTGCACCACGTGCTCAAGATGAGAGAAGAGTGCTTGGTCATTTATGGCCTTTGAAATGTTGCCATTGATGGTAGTGCTGTCAGCGTAAATGTCTATGAATGATCTTAGGATGTGATTTGGGAGATCATTGATGTAGATCAGGAAGAGAGTTGAGCCCAGGATGTACCGCTGAAGGACTGCAGCATTAATACTGTGAACTTCTGATACTTTCAGAATAATGCCTTGTCTCTTGTTCAAAGTTTTTTTTGTACTCCAATGTGCTTAACAAGATGCTGCCGTGTACTTTCCCCGGCCACGTGTGTCTTTCTTGTGTCTTGAATACATCTCAAATCCTCTACATTTTGAACATGTCTTGAATAACTGCTTCTCTGAACACGCGTGTCCTTTTTATCTCTGTTGTCATTTGCATATGGCTGCTGTTGCTCACCCAGCATCAACGGCTCTGTTACATGTGATGATGATGATTTTATTTCCTTTCATTTTAAATTGAAAAGAAAATACCTATCTTTTCAGGAAGAAGAAACCTTATATCCATCTCCCGGTGATGTTGAAGCATTTGTGGGTGGAGAAGACGAAGAAGAGGAGCCGCCGGAAGATGAGGAGGAGAATGTCAATGACATAGATGAGGCGTTGAACCTAGAGAGACAGTTGGATGAATTCCGGATGCGGTGGCAGCAGGAGCTTCTGGTCAGCCAGAACTCTGAAGAATCGTCCAACGGAGCAGCCGTCCCAAGCAGCAGTGTCGAAACTAAGCATGACCAAAAAGTTCCTAGGAATTTTGGCAACGTGGAACTGGTCAAAAATAAGGTGAGTGATCAATGTCAAGATAATACCATAGTTTGGCACAAGACAAATAAAAAAAAATTCTATTGGAGGATGATTAATAATAAATTCACTAGTCTTGATGATTGTTTCAATTTCTATGTGATATTTTGGTGCAAGTCCAGAATTCAACTTAATAAAAAAAAAAAACAGAAAAATCTTTGATGTATTTTCCCTGTCATGGAATGAAACTGTCATATTCCAAAAATCATGTAAATTGATCAAGTAGGTTTTTATTAACTAAGAGAATCAAATTTTATAATAAAGCAAAACTGTGTTTTCAGCCATCATAAATAAAGGGAGACAACTCAATTCAAACTACCGAAATTTTAAATTCTACAATCACTAAAAATCGTAAAAAAAATAATTTCCTATACATTAAAAAAAAAAACTATTTGTTCAATATACATGATTTTTGAAAACGCCATTTTCGTTTTGTGATAGGTCCCTACATCATAAAGATTTTTCTGTATTTTCTTTTTTTTTAAATTGAATTTTGGATAAGAGTTGATATTTTTAATTTAAGCTAGTTTATATCCATTTCTTGAGCTGTGTTGATACAGTACCTGGGTACGTCAGTTTCCAGTCTTTAAGACTTACATTGCACATCTATCATGTCTTTATTAATGAAAAGAAATGGATATTAACTATTGAAAGAAATAAAACCTGTTTTAAGCTAAAATTCTTGTCATCTTTCATGAATATACAAACAGTGCTAAAGAAAAACACCCGTTGTCATCTGCAGCCCTTGAGAAAGGTAGACAATATTTATAGACACCATTGAAGACTATATAACACTAGCAAGAAAAACTTTGTTTCTTCTTTAGAATAGTGAACATCTTGAGAAATAAATACTTTTTTTGTTTTAAGCAATTAGACTGATCTTCCTTAGTCGAATGTACTCTCCAGTCTACAAAAGATCATGAGTGGAATACATGTAAATATAGACAAAGAAGCAAATTAGCATATGGAGGATTTTTTTTGCGAATTATTCACAGAGACTGAACATTTAAAAAAAAGATGTAATTTCCTACTAATGGTGGCATGACGATCGTTTTCATATCACCAAAAAATAAACCTGTAATCGGAGTTATTAACTTTGAACAAAGTCACTATATCTAGTATATTTACTAGTGATGGGACGATTCCAATATTTTTCTCGATTCTGATACAATTATTGATTCCGTACTAAATTCCTGGTTCCAATTCTTTATAAATCTCCAAATATTTAACTATATAGTGGTTATTTTCTTCCAATTATCCTGAAAATACACGTTAAATGTGCAGATAGTTTTTCAAACGTAAAAATACGTTTGTTGGAGATGATCTATAGATTTTACTAGTACTGGTTGTTTAAAATCAATAAATGTTTTTTTTTATCTTATCATTGCTACCAGCAGTAGAAGATTTGGATTTTAAGCAAAATCAAATAATAATACAATTAAAAGAATCGTTTTTGGAATCGGAAAATAGGCATAATTTTTTCTGATTTTCGATTCTGATTAATTGTCCCAACACTAATATTTACATAATAGATTTGGGGTTTAGGAGAACAAAGTCAACGAGGAGTTTTAGCATATCTGACAATCAATGATTTCAGTCAAACTGGTGGACCAACCATTAGCCTCTCCTTGGACAGGATTCAGAGAAGATTTTCTAATCTAATAGATCCTGTACTATCTGCCAAGCTTCAGCCCTTGTCACGTTGCCGCAGTGTTCCATCTCTGTCTCTGTTTTACAAATACTTCTATGAAATGTGCTTCATTTAACTAATCGCACGTGTACCCCTCAATTACTTCATCAGCAGCAAAATTCCACCCCTTTGTTGTAAAGAGTCCTTAGGTGCCAGGAGATATTCTTACTTTAGTAGCTTCTTTTCCTTAGGCTGCCTTTGAAACTCCTTCTCTGTTTCTTGTTTCCCTTGACTATATTGACATGAACTACCTACTGCCCAAATCACCACCCTTCTATAAATTTGGCCCCTATCATAGTAGCTCCTTACACTTTAGTGGCAGTATGCTTTGTTTGGAGCAAGCAACAAAAAAAGTTTGACCATTTTGAGCTATGAGAGTATGTCAGTATGAATTGCCATAAAAGAAATTCTAATCTCTAACTTATATGATGAGAAGTTGACCGCAAGCAACATGGATTAAGACTGTTGTAAATGGTTTTGCTATCACCGTAAAACATTGAGGAAACGATCCGCATACTAGTAAGCATGAGAGAAGATTGTGAAGAAACCCAGTGCGGATGCTCATACAATTGTAAATTGTGACTGAGGAAAGATGACGAGAAGAAGAAATAAATTATAATACTAAAACAGTGACATATAAACTTTAATTCTAGCTAGAAATTAACATTCCATCTGGCAGTTTACAGGCTTCCAAATCACTTTCAAATATTCACAATGTAAATATTATCATTATATTTATACTAAAAAAATATTATATTATACTAAAAAAAATATTATATTTATACTAAAAAAAATATATTTATACTAAAAAAATATATTTATACTAAAAAATATTATATTTATATTAAAAAAATATTATATTTATACTAAAAAAATATTATATTTATACTAAAAAAATATTATATTTATACTAAAAAAATATTATATTTATACTAAAAAGTATTATATTTATACTAAAAGAAATATTATATTTATACTAAAAAAATATATTTATACTAAAAAAATATATTTATACTAAAAAAATATTATATTATACTAAAAAAATATTATATTTATACTAAAAAAAATATATTTATACTAAAAAAATATATTTATACTAAAAAATATTATATTTATACTAAAAAAAATTGTTACCACTTCTTGTATGTTTCTTGCTATTATGTGATTTGCACATATTTTTTATTTGCTATGAATTGATCATTTATTGAAATAAAAAATGTATTATCATAAAGTACTAAAACAAACTAAAAAAACCTCCTTTTTAAAGAAATAATTTAATTACAAAATTAAATACATCATGATGCTTTTCTGTTTCTTTGTAGACAAGTCAGTGATTTTTAATCCTTTGTTAATAGTTTGAAACATTTAAACTGCCAAATAGAAAACTATTTTCGACTTCAAAATTCTTAGAAATTCCAAATTTAAAGTTTTTGATCCAGTCGATGCCTCCGTTCAGTCTCAAGAGACAATGGATAACCCTTGGTAGCTGTGCATGTAATTATGAGGCACGGGTTGCACAATTTCTAACCACATTTCTTTTGAATCAGCACTGCTTGAGTCCAATGGTGAGAAGTCCAGGATGACTGGAAACAAATGCTGATAAGCAGAGAACACATACAGCACCTGGAATTCCCAAATGGTCACCCATTTTAGTACTGACCAGGTTCAATGTTGCTTAACTTTGGTGATCTAATAGGAACCGTAGTGTCGACGTGATTACATCCAATTCTTTTATGAATAAAGATTAAAACAAATTTAATTTTTAAAATTTTTAAATTATTTTTTGTTTAATTGTTTTAAAACAAGTTCAATTAATATTTAAATCACAAATGATATTGTGATTAAATTTAACTTTTAAAATTATATTAAAAATGAAAAATAATTTGGTTAAAAAAATTAAAGACTCTTGGAGAATGCTGGGTAGGGTATAACTAGTTATCTATGCAGTTTGGGGAAGTAAAATTTACAGTTCTTGTCCAGATTGTATCCTCCTTTCTTCTTAATAATTGCATTCACATGCTTCCCGAAACTTGTACAAATGTTTCTTAGATATTTGGGCGACAACCTTCCATTATTCTTTAGTAGTATCTTTAAAAGTTGACATTGCTATGTGATATTCTAAAATGCCACGAATGACATAATCCAGAGAATTAAGATCTTGGCTAAAAGGTGGCCATAATCATAGTTCTCAAATTGTGTTTGCAGAAACTTTGTCTTTTTCTAGCTGTATTGGCTAGAGCAATATCCTATATATCCATACATAATTACCATCTGGGTAGTTTGCTTTAAATCATGACAATCCCTGGTATCTCAGAGTTTTATAGTAAGTATTAACATTTATCTAATCTGAAAACTAGCCATTATTTAAATAATACTTACAAACTGTTTTAATAACTGTAAGAAAACTGTTGAATCTCTGAAGAGGATAACGAGTGATTACTATGTATTTACTCGAGCGTGAAGCATTAAAAAAACGATTCCAGAACTCGAGACTATCAAGAGAGATAACTCTTATTTTTATGTAAAATGAAATACAAGGGAGATAATTTGTATTTTTATGTTTGCAGTTTGGGAATTTATATTTTTACACAGAAAATAAAATCAATTGACGTAACAAAAGAAAACAGGTTTGAGAATTGGATAAATGCGTCAGAATATTGTATATGAATTATCGTAGATTTGTGCTGACTTTAAACTTTCTGAGGCTAACACTTAATTTCTGTATGAGATGCATAAATAGCCGAGTGTTCAATTGACGTTCTCCTTTACCTCTCAAACTTAGTAAAACAATGAAAAGCATTAATTTTCCTATTTTCAATTGATCACTTAACTATGCTATAGTCTATCTTTATTGCGCTTTTTTTTTCTTGATCTTGTTGGATTGCAAGACAAATTCATCTGATCTGATGGAGTATTGAACTTTGTGCTGTTACTTAAGGTTGCATCACCAAGAGAAAGGGGTATCATTTTTCATATAAACCAGTTTGTCAGCAGGAGGTTAGGCAAAAGGTCAGGTATGCCTTTAATAAAAGTGTTTTCTGTGAAAGAACTGAATATGAACTTGACACAACCACGTTTTCAGTGTCATTAATCACTTAGTCCCCATCATCCCTGTAGTTAGTTTATAGTATAACCTTCTTGTGATCTCTTCAGATTCCAGAACAAGAATTCTTTTAGTCTAATGAAGTATTCAAATTACTGCTGTTACTCAAGATAGCATTATTAGAAGGTGCATCATTTCATCATATGAGCTAATGTGTAACCACCCATGGAGACCTTATTTAGGCTTTGAATATGATGCTATTTTGAATAATTGGTAGAGGTTTACTTGTCGTACAAAGTACTCTCATGTTAGGTTGTCCTGACAAACCCTTGTACAGAGAAACTGAAGACATTTGGTGATTTGTAGTGATGGGATGATTCCAATATTTTTCCCGATTCTGATACTATTACTGATTCCAATGCAATTACCAATCCCGATTCTTTATATATCTCTAAATAATTAACTATAAAGTTATTTTTCACATTTACCATAAAAACCCATGTTAAATGTGAAGCTAATTTCTCAAACGTAAAAATTCACTTGTGGGGGACGATCTATTGATTTTAATTTTACCGGTAGTTTAAAATCAGGAAATTTTCATTATTTTATTATCACTACCAGCAGTAAAAGATTTTGCTTTAAACAAAATCAAATAAAAAAGCCAATTGAAAGAATCATTTTTTACGTCCGAAAAATAGGCACAAATTTTAGCAATTCTGATTTTTCTGATTTCGATTAATCGTTTCAACACTAGTGTCTAGTAGGAATTGACTCTAATATGTAAATTACAATTGGTCTTACAAATCTGGTGCTGCTGAGAATAACATTTATTTTAACATCAGCACTTGTTGATTGTTGTTTATTTATATATCTTCTCAAATAAGTAAAACATTATTAGGAATGACGATAGAAAGTAAGAAATTGTGGAAATCACTCATGTGTAGTCTTTACCTTCAAGTGTCAGATATCAAAATCACATCTAAGAGATATCAAATACTATTCATCTGAGTTAATTGAATAAATTGTTCAATTCAAAATGATCTCAAGCTTACCTGAATTAGAGAAGACACATTTTGTTATCGTTATCATTTTCATATTTAGTTTAACGTCTGTTTTACATTCTAGCATGCATTTAATGATGTTTAGAAATTGACTTCTAAACTAACTTATTTCTGACCAAGTCTTTATTTATCCCTCTTTCTCTCAAGTCTATCTTTATCATTTTCTTCCATATTTTCCTTTTGACCCTGCTTTCTCAACTGTGGCCATACTATTGAAATTTCATGTTCTATACACCCCTTCCTATACTGTCTAGATTTTAATTTTCCTCTGAGGTCATCAGATCTAAGCCTGTCTTTAAGACTCGTATTAGACATCCATTGTATCTTTCTCATATCATTTAGCATCATGAAACGCATGTCCTCAACCCTCATTAGGTTTTAGGAAGAAAAGCAACTTCATGCATGTCTGTGTGCACTTCTTACATCAATGTAATTGTAATTTTGACGATTACATATTGAATTATTTTATTTATTACTTGCTGCCCATACCCGACATTGCCCGGTAACATATTTATGTGCAATTTGTTTTACTTCTTTTTTTTTTTTTAATTATACCCATTTTTGTTTAAAACCAAAAGAAGTATCTCCAGTTATGTCTTTCTTTTTTTGATGACCATCTAAAATAGAATTCTGAGCTGGATAAAGTATTTCTGGAAGGAATTAAATCAGTGCATTTTATTCATTTTAACTACATGCTGCATTATATTTCTGAAATTTTGAGATAAGGATTGATAATTTGGATTATTTGGGCTACTGTTCTCATCTTGAGTGTTTTCAACAATGAGTCAATGTAACCATCAACCTTCTTACGGTTTATCTTGCCAAACTACAAAATCTTTCTGTCAAATTTTGGAATTTTGGCATAAAGAATACAATAGCAAATTACTTAAAACTTCTACCTAGAGATTAATTCGGTAAGCAAAAACAAGAAAAACAAATAATGTACTTTAAGAATAAACGTTTAACAAATGACAAAATGAAAATATTCATTTTCAAGCAACAGCAGGTTGTTTTTATAAATTGTTTTAGCTGTGATATTGTTTTCCTGATAGACAATATTATAAAGATGCCACCTCTTTCCTGATAGACAATATTATAAAGATGGCACCTCACTTTGTTCTTATGCAATGAAAAGTTACTATATCTTTTTGTTTTTTAATTAATTTTTTTGTATTGCATTTTCACCCCAAACAAGGCACATTGCCACTTTGGTATAGGGGGCTACTATCAGGGGCAGCAACTACTGGGGTACTATGTAGGGATTTGGGCAGCAAGATGTTGGTTCACGTTGCACTTGAACTTCTGCACGTCAGTACAGTTGGGGAAGCGGTGACCTGGAATGGAATTCCACAGTGTAGCGGTTCTGGGGAAGAAACTACTGGAATAGAAAGATCTTTTACATCTAGGGATCTCTACAGTATGGGGGTGGGATTTTGCAGCCTGTCGAGTCTGTCGAGGGTGTTCACGTCATGGGGGCACAAGTGCTTGCAGTTCATCAGAGCATTCATCATTAAAATACTTGTAGTCATCTGTTCATTAATTATTTAGATTTCTTTTATTGTATTTTTTTTTTAGCCATTCTTTTGTTTTCATTTTTTTCTTTTTAGGCGCAGTGGTTTTATTTGGAAGGAATCAAAGCGGAGCAAAATGGAAACTTGTGTGATGGTAACCTTCTTGTTTCTTTTTTGTCTCTTTTTTTATTTCGTTTTCTCTTTTATTTCTTTTTCTTTACTTTTTGTTCTTTCTCTTTTCCTATTTGAGTTCTTTTCCTTTTTATCCCTTTTTTATTTCTCTTACTTTTTTGTTTATTTTTTCTCTTCTCTTTTTCCTTTTTCTTTCTTTTTCTTTTTTGTTTCTTTTTCTTTTTTTTTTTTTTTCATTCTGTTTTGGTCTTAAAGGACCCAAAAGAAATAAGACTACAAGGAGTTAACAAGAGTATGTATTTACAGAAAGTACAGAAAATGTGTTGCCAGAGACTGCCTCTTGATTGGTCATAACAACTCGTTGTTACCACTATTATTCATTGTGTTGGGAAGCGTCCACATAATGATACAATAGGGTAGATCCCCATAATACATTCTAGTATAAAATTGATGTAAGGTTTTTAGTGGAATAGTGGCAGACATTTTTAAATCAACTTTAGATATGACACATAATTATAGCCAGAATTTACTTTTTATTTACCAATTTAAAAGTTTAAAAATCGTTTGTTAGGTGGATAAATTCTGACACAGAAAAAAGCAATTCTTCACCCTTTGTCAGAAATATTTATCATGGTATGTCAGAGCTAAAAGATAAAATAAGGAAAGCAAGAGTTACTGCTGAAAGTAAACCCAAGGTCAACTTTCTACTTCTAAATTTTGCCAGAAATGATTGTGAATTTTATTTATCTTATGGTTCTTGTATGTTCTTAAATAAAAGAAGAAAAAACAAACAGTATTTTAGATTGCAACACTATGCTATCATTGAACATATCAGAAGAGTTAAACGAAAATATTTTTAAGAAGCTGAAGTAGTTTGCTTGAAACATTGTGTGTAATATATGTATAAACTCTTATTGGCCTTGATAAGTGGTAGTTCATTTGTAAAAAAAAAATTGATTGAAAGAATTGTAATTAAAAATTCTATAAATCTGAATTATTGAAACATAATAGAACTGTTAGAATGCTAGATAATGCAGTTTTGTAAACATTTGAAATTAACATCTTAACTTTTTCAGTGATGTATATCCTCATCATAATTAACTTTGATAAGGATGTATATTACCAAAATATTAAGATCCAAATTTAAAAACAAAATTAATTGAAAGAATTAAAAATAAAAATTGGATAAGTTTGATTTATTGAATCATAAAACTTAGAAAGCAAATTCTAAAACTTAAAATTCTGATCTTAAAGTTTTCAGTGATACAGGGTGACCCCCCCCCCAAAAAAAACAAAAACAAAAGCTAAATGGAGGCCATCTAGAACATATGCTGTAGAACGGAGAAAAAAAAGGCCAAAGACCCTAGTGTTTTGATGTGATGTTTTGAATATATTAAACTAGTTATGACCAAAGTCTCATTTCATTCGGACAAAACACTAAGAAACGGGGCCTAATTAGAGTTGGGCCCGTTTTTCTTGGGTCACCCTGTATATACTTTTGTCAGACAAATTTGATGAGGGCAGGTATTGCTGAAAAATTTGAACTCAAAATAAAAAAATAAAATAAAATTTCCATTTTTATTGCTTTCTAATGGTTCTATGATTTTTCATGAATTCAAATTTCTATATTTCAACAATGTTTAATAAACATGAAAAATCCTTAATTTCTACTAAAATCTTTATATTTCAGCTGTGAATTTCTATAGACAAGCGGTCCAGTTGGTTCCAGACATTGAGTTTCAAGTGAATTTGACTGGCCAAAAATCAAGACGTAAGTTTATTTTCTCTTTATTTTCATAATCAAAGTCTTTCCATGAAAAATTTGAAAACCAATTTTTAGTGCAAATGGTTGCTTTAGAGAATTCCTCTGGCTATTGTATAGATAGATACAAGCATCATCATTCAATAATATTTTGTGATGTATTCACCCTAGAGGGGTGAGCATCTAGCTTCTGTTGAAAGAGGAAGTTTCTTGGGAATATCAAATTCACATGCTATTTCCAACTGCATGTATATCTTGGTCAGGGAGGATGACATACAGTGTCTAGTATTATATACCCATCTGGTGATAATCCGGCTTAATGTTGCTTAACTTGGATCTAATGAGAACTGGTGTGCCAATATTATTATGCTGTATATACCAAGTGCATATACATTTCTTCTGTTTTTTAGTTCTTATTTACTTGCCTCCCCACAAGGGCAGTCATACACAAGGTCAGTTTTTTAATGCAGAGAAAATTCAGCTTTCAAAAAGGTGAACTTTGGATTTGAACAAAAATTTCCTTAGTCTAAGGATTTCTCCTTCAAAGACTGAGGACAAAGATGAATTGTAGTATCAGAACAGATACTACAATTTGCTCATAGCTAAAAGTATTTTGTTATTAAGAGATTTTATTTCAAAATTATGTTTTGAAAGGAATAATTGGGAATTTATTAAAGAGTCCATATCAATTATTAAAAAAAGATACAATTTTGTATAAAACACTGAAAAAATAGTAATATGAATCTACTTTTTAAAAGTATATTGAAAATCAATCAGCATTTTGCAAAGAACCTAATATATGGTATTAAGAAAATTGTTAATTGAAGGTAGGAAAAATTTCAAATTAATGTTTCCAGCAGTTTTGCAGTTAAGTCTCGGCAAAGTTCGACAACTCTAGAAGGGTCACATCAGTATTTTACACCGTCAAATCACGAATATTACGAATTATTAAAGTTTTAAAATAAAAAAATATGTAATTAATATAAAAAAATATGAAAATTTTTTCCATTCCCATCTAATGGAAGAGTTGTGGAGATGGTGAGAGAATGGACACGCATTTCCACAAATTATTAAAGGCATAAGACAACAATACAATTTTTAAGAAATGTTTAATTTTCAAAGTTGTTTTATTTTGTATATATAAATTAATCATAATACGTGCATACATCAAATTATTATTTTATAAACATTTGTGAGCTTATTTGGGTTTTTATTTATGAAGAAATTGGACTGATTGTTAATCAATGTCTTAAGGAGGTCTGAGTTTACATCAGTCAAAACATTGTGAAAATAATAAGAACAATAATTCAAATATTTTTTTTAATATAATTTGTTCTCCTGTATTATTCTATTGTAGAGAGACAAGTGAGTGAAACGTCTGTTGGCAGCAAGTGAGTACATTATTGAACTTGAACTCTTTTTAGCTTTTATCATTTCAAGTGAAAAAAAAAAAAGTTAATTTTGTTCAATGGAAATTTCTTAATTCAATAAATTTTAGCAATTACACAGAAATAAATGTGTCATGTATTATCAAGTTGTGATTCGGTTGGCTAAAACCGGCATATCCAAACTTGCATAGTGATAATAGGGTGATTAACACAGCACCACACGTGTGCACTTAACATTTTCCTCAGAGAATTTGGCACTAAATATAATGAAAAGAAAAAAAATTTGGGGAGGGAGGCAGGCTCAAACTTGAAGCCTGGAGGCGAATAGCCTGATGACTTACCACGACGCTACAAGGGCGGGGGAGTGATAACGAGTGAAATTAAACGGTTAAAAAAGTAGGTGGTTAAACAAATGTGAAGGTGTGGTTTCCTAGGTCAAACATCACGCCATAGTAGTAGAGAAAATGAAATCACAGTGCAAATTTTGTAACATAATAAAAAATACAAACGAAATCGTAAATCGGACATATTATAATCTAGGCAGAATATAAAAAGTTGTAAGATTTAGTGACCCCACCGAGTGCCCCCTGCCCAAGCCTTTAGCAGACATACAAAAAAATGCACACAAACACACACATTTTAGCTTTTATATAATAGATTATGAATATATATGTGTGTGTTCATTGCAGAGATCAGACTGTCTGAAGATACTGGCTTCAGGACCTAAAATGCATCAGACATTGATGTTACTGCTTTCTTTCTTTTCCTTTGCAAAACTCAATCATGTTCTGCAAAATTAAAACAAAAACAACCAAACCAATCAGCATGAAAGAACTTAGAGCATAGTGTTCTATAATATATGCCAGGTTACGCCAGCATGTTGAAAATTGTGAGTTGCTGGCAGGTTGGTTAGTGCAAAAACAGTTCAAGGGGTTATGGTTGACGTATGTCAAACGCAGTAGCAAGAGTCAGCGATAACAATCAAGGTGATTGAGTACATATGTAAGAAAAAACTATGCTTGAAAAAGAAAGAAAGAAAAGATATCTTTTCGTTTGCATGCCAAAAGAGCCAGCTTTATGATTTTGGGTGAGACAGATGTGTGAGTCTGTCTTCTGACTTCAGATGACTCAGAATGGGCCGGAAAAGGAAGAAACGTAAGAAAGTTTGAGTGGTCAACAATGCAGATGTTTCCCCCACCGTTCAATTGTTAGACAAATGAAGAAGCGATGTCAGAACATCAGTGTTGTGTTTTTTCGTCAAATAGTAACGGGAAGAAATGCATCCCCAGAGAAGATAAAAGGAACAGAAAATATGTATGGTGACTTTTATCGCAATACATATGTAGACACACACACACACACACACACACACACTAGAGGTGACATAACTACATCCATAGACATATATAAGCATACATAGACAGATGATCACGGTGGTACACACATATATAGACACATACGTAAAAATAAGAGACATATCAATAAAGATAAGCAAGAACCCCCCCCCTCCCTCCGAAAAGTAAAAATAGAACTTTTTTAAAAAATGACTGAATTCAGTATTAAATAACCTGAAAAGGATTGATATGCAAGAAAACGGAATAACTAAACCAATCACTGCAGAGGCCGTGATTGTTCTACTTGTTATGCTGATCCAAAATTGTTGTGCGATTCTGCAACAAAGGAATTCCCTTTCCAAACAAAACCCACAACTCTGGTTTTAAAACAATTAACAGAAGCTATTTTTCTTTGAAGTTTAAAATGGTACATATTTTCTTAGGATGAATAACAGAGTTTGCAAAATGAGATTTCGAAATATAAGTACAGACAACATAATTCTTTAGCCCCCCCCCTCCTTTCCAAGGATCCACCTGGTCCAGAAACTACACCAAACCAACTGATCACTAGCTCTCAGAAAAAAGACAACTGTCCGTGTCCTGCTGAAAAGGTTAGCTTTAAATATTCTTCACTTCTCATCTCTTGAAATTTTATCACTCCTGAGTGGAAATTTATATTTTAGCCTTTGTTAAAAGGGGTTTCTCTGGAGTCCATCTAAGAACATTACTTTTTCTCAAATAGATTGGTTTCTCAGCATAATTCCCTGTTTAAAGAAGCTCTTATTTTTATTTAAAACAAAAATCATCTCTTTGGTAGCTGGACTCCAACCAAAAATATTTCCAATTTTCTGAAGAAACTTTTAACTGACTATTTAAAAAATACCCTCTCTCTACCTGTAACATGATTTTGCTTGACCAATCACTGTTCGGTAAAACTTTTATCGCAAGAACTCCTCTTCTACCACAACTGTAAAAACTGTGAGAGGTTATTGTATTTCTATAAAATTATCTGTCATGAACTGTAAGGAGCTGTCCTTTCTTTCATGAGTCTAACGTCAAATAAAATTTCTTCAAATTGCTTGTTTCTAAGAACTACCCATCTGTGGAAAACATTGCTGTAAGGTTACTTCCCTGAGGTCTACTATATAGTTATCTTTTAAATCTAAAGTAATAAACTTGTCATAAACCATACTCATCAAATTTTATTCATTGCATTCATTATTTTCAATCCTCTCATAATATTCTTTTAGCCTTTTAAGTAATTACTATTAAAACAATACATAAAAAAAATTGTCCTTTTGTCTTTATTAGAACAAGGTTGATGGCATCTGTTTTTTGTTGTTACAGTACGTCAGTGGAAGATCTTGAAGAAAGTCTGCAAGACCAACTGAATCATCAATTTCAAACCTCTGAGAACGCCATTTGTCAAGCTGAGATTCCGAAGAGGGTGAGAGTTTGATTTTATTCGTTTATCGGTATAACTCCCTCCCCTGTTTTATGACTAAAGCGCAGACTTCCCACCTGTAGAAAATAAATCTGCAGGACTACTTCCCTAATGATTATAACATGGTCATCTTCAAATTCAATGTTAACAAATTCTTTTCATCGACTACCCCAAAAGTAATCAAATACAGTTCATACTATTGACCAATGTTAGTACCTCTATAGTAATCCTCTTGGGGCTGACAATTTTTTTTCTTCTTTTATTATTATATTTACCCCCACCCCGACTATCCACCTGTGGAACACATTACTGCGAGACTATTTCCTTGCAGATTATAACATGGTTGTCTTCAAATCCGATGTCAACAAATTCTTGTTATAGACTAATCCATTATTAACCAAACCCCGTTCATGCTATTGATCAATGTTAGTGATCTATGGCAATCTTTCCCATCTCATTTAACCCTTGTCCTTGAGTGGCTCTTGTCCGTTATCAGTGAGACCCACAATGGTAAAAACAATACAAAATTGAGGAAGTAATTTTCATCCACTTAAAGGCAAAACAGTTGAGTTGGATTCTAGAATCAGTTATGGGTAAGGGTGTCAGGGAAAATGAAAACATCCACAAAACCAGCTGTGATTCCCCTCCTCTGTAAATCTCTTGGAATATATATGTATCTAAACAGGCCTATCCCAGAAGGACCACTTGAAATAATGGCTAGTCAACATTCACTTGAAAGGGTTAACTTACTACCAATAGATGAACATAAATAACCCACTGTCTATAGGCCCCCCCCCCCGTAATTGAACAGACATTAAGTCTGTCAAGTATTTTGTTCCTAGTATGACCCCCCCCCCCCCCATTTAAAGAGACTTACTTTTTTTTTTTACAAAGAGAAATTAAATTCTGGCTGGCCAAATCCAAAATCAGATATTTCCTCATGTCTTAAGTGAGTTCTCTTTTCTTAGCTAAATATCACCTGCATCAAATTTGTTCAGACCTTTTTTGTTTACTGACTTTGTAACTTTGTTCACAGGTGGTCAATACCTGAATGTGTCTGTAATTAGATCGCACTCTATTTCAATATTGATCATTAACATGAATCACATGATCAACATGTCTAGAAGCTTTTATCTTTTAAATACAATTTTTTTTATTGCATTTTAACCCCAAACAAGGCACAGTGCCACTTTGATGTACGAGGCTACTATCTGGGACATAAATTGCAGGGATAATATGTAGGGAGTTGAGCAGCAAGATGTCTGTTTACATTACAGTTGAACTTCTGCGTGTCAGTACAGTCAGGGAAGTAGGAATCCAGAAAGGAATTCCAAAATCTAGAAGTTCTAGGGAAGAAACTATTAGAGTAGAAGACTTACTGGCATCTGGGGATCTTTACTGTGTAGGGGTGGGATTGTGCTGCTTGTTGGGTTTTGTTTTAAAGTAGACTCTGATATAAAGTTGAGGTGTCTTTGTTTTATTTTCCAGATTGACAAACATTTTCTTTTCATTCTATACAAAAATCCATTGAACACTTTCCAAATTAGTCCTGGAAAAATGTTTAACTTTTGAATTAAATTTATTTTTAACTGACAAAAAAGACTACAAGAAAAAAAGCTGTCACTATTCACTGCCAAAGCTATAAAATTTTGGAGACAGCCCATAAGTGTCTGCAAGGTTCAGCCAGCTTGGAAAACGATATATCACCTTACCAGCTGGGTTTTGAATTTAGAGGAAGTTGTAGTTATTGGAAGGAATCGGACTTGCAAAAATGCTAGGATTTGGATTCTTATTTATTTTAATCAGACACTGAATATTGGAAGATTTTAAAAAGTCGAAAGCAGATATTTTGGAATTCTAAGAGTTTTAGATTTTCCAATTTCTCACTAGACAACCCATTCATTTTGTAACATAAGAATTTTCTTGACATATCTCATGTCTTTGTTGGAAAAAAAATATGTATGGAAAATGAAATTTCCATGAACAAAGTTTGGTTCCATAAACTTTTCATCTATGGAACATGTTATCATAAAATTGCTTCCTTACATGCTACAATACAGTTATGTTCAAGTTGAATGTCAAGAAACATGTATTATAAATTATCCTCATAAGTAATAAAATATTATTTTATTCATCAATTTAAATCCTCTCATAATATTTGTCATCATTCAACTCACAATCTATCCATCTCATTAACCCTTACTTTGTGTGGCTTTTAGCTTTGATAAGTAGTGACTTATTAGTAAAAAGTAAACTAAGAAAAGGAAAATTTTAAATTGAAGCTGTGAACTGTCCTAATTTTAATGAATAATCTCGATTTATATAAAAAAAAAAGGAACCTTGTGTGTGCGAGTTGGGTCCCTATAGGCCCTGAAATGGTTGAGCCAATCTTTTGGAAATTTTGCACAAATATACTTTGTATTTAGTAGTATTTTTAAATAGGTTTTGTATCAGAATGTTTCTAATAAGTAGGGCTAGGACAATAGCATTTTCTTTTCATTGTTTTTATTCTTGAGTGTGTATCCGTTGCCCGGGTATTTGGAGGTGTGTATGTAGGAGGAGGGGGGGGGGTCCCTGTTTTTATATATTATAAAAAAAACATGATGTTATAAAAAATTGGAAAAACCAAAACAAAGCAAAACCGCGAACAAATGTTAAAAAAAAAAAAAAAAAAGAAAAAAAAAGGTGTAAAAGAGGAAAAAAGGTGTAAAAGAGGAAAAAAGGTTTAGGTAGAAAGACAGACTCGAACCTGAAGCATTGAGGTTAAGGCAGAAGAAAAAAGCCTGACATGTTACCTCTACGCCAAAGAGACACACAATTGAGAACGGATAAAATTAACCCTTTAAAAACACTTGCAGGTGTCAACGTTTTCTAGGTCAAATATGACGTCATTGTCGTAGTAGCAGGAGGATGCAGAGTTTAAGGTGAAGGAACACCCCCCCCCCCCACACGCACATCCACACACACACACACACGCATTTTAGCTTTTATATTTATAGATGCCCCCCCCCCCCCGCCCTGGTTTAGCTCATATATGATGAGTAAAATTGAAAGGAATAAAAAAACAAAACGTACGTGAAAGAATACCAAAGAAAAAAAAAAAAGAAAAAAAAAAAATGCAAATATGTTTATTTAAATCTAATTTGGTCGATTTCACGATTTCAATGGCAATAAAAGTATTGGCAGCGTGGAGCATTTGGTGATCCTCACTAAATCCTGGGCAATATCGGGTTTCTCTGCTAGTAGTTTATAAACTGTAAAAATTACCCCTATTATTTGTTTTTGTTGATTTTGTTCTAGATTTTTATAGATTATTCCTGTATTTTGGTTAAAAAAACATGTATCTCTTATTATTTCAAATCTTATTTCAACTTTTATTTTATCACAGGGCACCCACATCTCTTCATTGCCTGTGGAAGTTGTAATGTATATTTTTAAGTGGGTTGTATCTACTGAACTTGATACAAGATCTTTAGAACAGCTGTCACAGGTTTGTGCATTTTCAATTCTTCAACATGGAATTAGCATTAATGCTTTCTTCTTTTTGCAGAGAGGGACAGAGTTATATGAGGCTATTTTTTTCAGATTTTGGGAATTTTTTTTTATGAGTACAAAATTTGAATAACTGATTCTTTGTCTAATTTAAACTAATAACAACTGAAAATCACTTTAATATTTTTGTAGGCATACATACAACATCATTGTCTATAAAATTTTTGTGATCTCCTTTTTAGTATTGATAAAAAAATAAAGTTGCAATAAATATCTGACTCTGAAAGATATGTTTTCATTTTCATATCTATACAGATATCAAATGTTCTAGATTTGAATAAAATCAAATTTTTTTAGCAAACAAAAAAATAGCAAAATGCAACAAGCCATGTAAAGTAGCGGGTGGAAGCCATTTACATCCACATACAATCTGATTATTTGTTCAAGGCTGCTTTAAATCTCTATGTAATAGTCATTGTCACAACATCACTTGGAATGTTGTTGCATGGAGCAGAAAACAATGATGGTACATCTTTTATGGGTTCTCACGAAAACCATAACTTGCTGCTGGGGTTAAATACTCCTTGGAAGGTAGATTTACATTCCTGTTGACATTGTACACCAGAATCAAGTCTCCTGCTCAATTGAGAATAGATTTAGTCTTTTGAGATGATCTTTGTAGGTAAGCATATAGAGAGTAGTGATAAAAAAAAAAAAATGAAACTGTATCACTAATCTCGATGCAGGTTTAACCGGCTTCCTCCAAAGGAGGAAGTTTCATGGGAAAATAAAATTTAAAAGGAGTCCCCAGTCGCATGTATATCCTCATTAGGGCAGATAACGAAGTTCAGTTTTTGCGACTCTTTCTACATACAGCGCCTGGTATTCCTAAAATGGTCACCCATCTGGTACTGATCAGGCTCAACATTGCTTAACTTCAGCGATCTAGCGAGAACTGGTGTGTCAACGTGATTATACCATATATAGAGAGTAGTAATGGGACAATTCCAATATTTTTACAGATTCCGATACAATTACTGATTATATTCTATATTCCTGAACTGATACAATTACTGGTTCTGATTCCAATTTTAAAATCAACTTAACAAGTAGATTTTATTTTGGGGAGGGGGCTTGGGGGATGAATGGAGAATCCTAATCTACTTTTAAATCTTGATATAATTTCCTTTTTAATTTGACAAATTTCTTATTGTTTTTCCTTTATGTATTGTATTAAAGATTTTGACAAACTCATTGTGAGATTCTTGGCCTTTTGGCCAAGATCACAGCGTAGTATCTGTTCTGATACTGCACTTTATCTTTTCTGACCTCGATCAGTGGAGGAGAAATCCTTCTAGATTGAAGCAATTTTTATTTTTGTTCCTATCCAGTGCCTCTTTTTGGGAAGCTTGATTTCCCCACATTATAAGCTGACCTTGTGTCTAACTCTGCCAAGTAAATAGGAACTCATTGTGAAATTTTCATCTATATTTTTCACTTGTGTCAGCAATAGAAAATTAAGTGTTAAATAAAAAAGTAAATAAATAAAAGAATCATTTTTGGAATTGGAAATTAGGCTAAAATTTTTCCAGTACTGATTCTGATACCTGAAAGAGTTCTGATTGCCGATTCCAATTAATGGTTCCAAACTAATAGAGATCTGTCACTGAAGACGGTGGTATTGTTAAATCAGTTGCAGCTGCCAAGGGCAGAAGTAATGATATAAGAAAGTTGTCTGGCTATACCAGGAGATCTTTTCTTCTATACTCTGGGGGTAACCGCTTGTTCATAATTTTGTACAGTATATATTTAAAAATATGTCCAAACCATTATTTAAGCTTGATTGTAAACTTGTGTTAAATATAAATGACAAATATTTTACAAATTATGTGAATTATAATGTAGACAAAACATAAATGACGAATATTATACAGATTATACAAATTATAATGTAGACAAAACATAAATGACGAATATTATACAGATTATACAAATTATAATGTAGACAAAACATAAATGACGAATATTATACAGATTATACAAATTATAATGTAGACAAAACATAAATGACGAATATTATACAGATTATACAAATTATAATGTAGACAAAATATAAATGACGAATATTATAAAGATTATACAAATTATAATGTAGACAAAACATAAATGACGAATATTATACAGATTATACAAATTATAATGTAGACAAAACATAAATGACGAATATTATACAGATTATACAAATTATAATGTAGACAAAACATAAATGACGAATATTATACAGATTATACAAATTATAATGTAGACAAAACATAAATGACGAATATTATACAGATTATACAAATTATAATGTAGACAAAATATAAATGACGAATATTATACAGATTATACAAATTATAATGTAGACAAAATATAAATGACGAATATTATACAGATTATACAAATTATAATGTAGATAAAATATAAATCATGAATTATAATGTAGACAAAATATAAATGACGAATATTATACAGATTATACAAATTATAATGTAGACAAAATATAAATGACGAATATTATACAGATTATACAAATTATAATGTAGACAAAACATAAATGACGAATATTATACAGATTATACAAATTATAATGTAGACAAAATATAAATGACGAATATTATACAGATTATACAAATTATAATGTAGACAAAATATAAATGACGAATATTATACAGATTATACAAATTATAATGTAGACAAAATATAAATGACGAATATTATACAGATTATACAAATTATAATGTAGACAAAATATAAATGACGAATATTATACAGATTATACAAATTATAATGTAGACAAAATATAAATGACGAATATTATACAGATTATACAAATTATAATGTAGACAAAATATAAATGACGAATATTATACAGATTATACAAATTATAATGTAGACAAAATATAAATGACGAATATTATACAGATTATACAAATTATAATGTAGACAAAATATAAATGACGAATATTATACAGATTATACAAATTATAATGTAGACAAAATATAAATGACGAATATTATACAGATTATACAAATTATAATGTAGACAAAATATAAATGACGAATATTATACAGATTATACAAATTATAATGTAGACAAAACATAAATGACGAATATTATACAGATTATACAAATTATAATGTAGACAAAACATAAATGACGAATATTATACAGATTATACAAATTATAATGTAGACAAAATATAAATGACGAATATTATACAGATTATACAAATTATAATGTAGACAAAATATAAGTGACGAATATTATACAGATTATACAAATTATAATGTAGACAAAATATAAATGACGAATATTATACAGATTATACAAATTATAATGTAGACAAAATATAAATGACGAATATTATACAGATTATACAAATTATAATGTAGACAAAATATAAATGACGAATATTATACAGATTATACAAATTATAATGTAGACAAAATATAAATGACGAATATTATACAGATTATACAAATTATAATGTAGACAAAATATAAATGACGAATATTATACAGATTATACAAATTATAATGTAGACAAAATATAAATGATGAATATTATACAGATTATACAAATTATAATGTAGACAAAATATAAATCATGAATATTATACAGATTATACAAATTATAATGTAGACAAAATATAAATCATGAATTATAATGTAGATAAAATAAAAAGCAGAAATATTATTGTAATAGATGATAGTTTTTTTTGTTTTTGTTTTGTATTCCAGGTGTGCCGTGGGTTTTATTTGTGCGCTCGAGATGAAGAGCTGTGGAAGCTTGTCTGCATCAAGTAAGTATTCCTGGGCATTAATCATAATTGATTTCCATTAATCAGTTAAACATAAAAAAACAACAGGAATCTGTAAAGTCCTAAGCAAAATTTCAGTTGATAATTATACAAATAAAATAACATTGGTATTTGTCTGTAATAAACTAAGAAGCTACTGAATGAATTTCTATAAAACTGAAATTTCTCCTATTCTCTTTTTGTATGTTGTACACTTAAACTTTGTTTCTCACTTTCTTGTTTCATCTACTTTTGTCATTAACAAACAGGTAGACTATCACTCCAGTAAGTCTCATAGGTTAAGTTGACCTATGCACTCAAAATCTTTAAGGGTCAAAAAATTGTTATTTCTCATTGAAGTAAACCTCCAATCAAAAGTTCTATAGTAAAAAAAAAAAAAAAAAATCTGAAGTACCTTGAAAATTGCAGATCATAATCAATCCTGTTCTTTTGATAATAAAAATGTAGAGTCTGCATTTGTACTGAACACAATAACTTAACAAATATGACTTATAAAAGTTGTGTGTGAATGTGCGCATATATATATTATATGGAAAAATGCGCACATGAAAAGTAAAGGACAAGAAATTCAACCTGGAAAAGTAAAGAAGATATTCTAGTAAAGTAAAAAATAAGAATTTTTTAGACTTAAAATATTGCAGCTAAAAATAAAATTTGAATATTGATAAATATTTTATTTATTATTTGCATATGTTGTTGTTTATTGTTGAGTTAGAAAGGGTGTCAGTCGGTGGATTGAACTTATTTCCCCCCTATTATTTGCATATATTTATGTAGTGAAAATTGTTTGAATAAAATTAATTCATTAGTTAGTTAGTTAGTAGATGGAATTAATAATTTTATAATTTACATAAAAATTAATAATTTTATTATATCATAATTAGGATCATTTAATTCTTTCTTACTCAACAATAAACAACAACATATGCAAATAATAAATAAAATATTTATCAATATTAAAATTTTATTTTTAGCTGCAATATTTTAAGTCTAAAAAATTCTTATTTTTTACTTTACTAGAATATCTTGTTCTTTACTTTTCCAGGTTGAATTTCTTGTCCTTTACTTTTCCAGGTTTAATAAAATCTTAAGAATATTACTTTTCATGCGCGCATTTTTCCATATAATCCATGATTTTTTCAGGCATTGCTATTGTATTAATATATAAATTTATAATATTTATTAATGATTGTCCAAAAATATTAGCTCTCAAACACACATTTATGCAATATTTATCATTCAATCACAGTAGTTCCGAGCCAGGGTCTCTACCGAGACTGCGGTTCATGAATTCGTGATCTGTATAGAGCGTAAACTAACAAAAAAGAAGATGGCACTCTGTGTCTTTTTAGATATCGTTGGGGCTTTTGACAACATACCCTTCAGTAGTATGTTCAAGTCGCTACGAGAACTCAATGTGCCACCAGTACTCATCCGATGGATTGAGTATATGGTGAGGCACAGAACAATTAAAATAGAACTACTGAGGGCAACTGTTAAAAGGGAAGTAGTTAAATGAAACCCCCAAAGTGGGATTTTATCACCTTTACTATGGAACTGTATACTGAATTCTCTTTTAAAGGAGTTTAAAAATAGGAATACTTATGCCCAGGCTGATGCTGATGACATCGCAGTGCTGGTCGCGGGTTCAAAAGCATCATTGGTCAGACGCATTGCCAAAATGGGACTACATTTTTCATCAAATGTGATAACGAAATTTTGAGTTCATTCAAAGAATATGTATATCATAGAATTCACTAATATTTTTAATCGATAAATTCACCATTTTTTGCCATAAAATCATAAGGAGAGTTAAAAAAAATAGTTATTAAAAAAAAGTTCGGTTTTTTTTAATTATAAAAAAAAAACGATACACGGGATTGAACCTAAAATCTTTCCACCAACCCCCGGTACTCTAACCGTTACGCTAACATGTCATATTGGCAAAATCGCAGTAAAAAATATTTATATACAAAAAAAGTTATGCAAAATAAAAAAAAGCGTTAGTCACTTATGTACTTACTCTCCTGTTTGTGAACCCACATATTTTGTTGTAACTTTTTTTCCTACTGAACCAATTTTCGAATTTTTTTTTTTCAAAATGTAGCTAATGAGGTGTTCTATCCAACTATATAACCCGTTTTAAATTTGGTTGCGAACGGAATTAGTGGTGGGGGTTTGAATGTGTCTCGATTCATTCAATTTTGGACTTAAGCATATATTCAACCACTACCGTGGTTGAATGATATATATATATACATATATATATATATAATAAAGCTGTGTGTGTGTGTGTGTGTGTCTGGTCATGAATAGGCTCCTATATGGTTGACTATTTTAAAAAACTGATTACATATAATGATAGAAGATGTATCGAGACACAGGAATGGGTATGTTCGATCTGGCAGAACGGTGGTTCATTAAAATTGTGGGGTCTGCGTTCGCGCCTGGTCCACAAAGTATAGAAATAAAAAATTTTAAAATAAAAAGAAAAAAACGTTTACAAGTGTTTCTGATATAGATGTACATAAGAATACTTTGATAAGTTTTAACTTAAATAGGGATGGTATAATAAAATTCTGGGGTCTGCGTTTGCGCCTGGCCTCCATAGAATGGAAATAGGCACAAACTTTAATAAAGACTTTTCATATCTATCTGTGTAAGTATACTTTGATAATTATGTTTCTGTTTGAAGAAATATGGTATAATAAAATTATGGGGTGTTCGTATGCACCTGACCTCCATAGAATGGAAATATGTCACAAAGTTTAACAAGGTTTTTTAATATAGATCCACAGAATATTGTGATAAGTGTTTCAGTGTGAACAGGTATGGTATAATAAATTATGGGGTTTATCTATTTTATTTTTACTTTCATCATATTTTGCTTTGGTTTTGATACCTCCAAATTCAACCCAAATTTACAATCCTTCCTTTTCATAACCTATCATACTTTCATCAATCAGAGTCAATTTTCTGTAGGCTATTTTTGAACCCAGTCAACGATGGGTACTTTTGCTAGTATGTATATATATTCAGAAATTAAAATTTAAAAATGGATATATAAATATTTATACTAATATTTATGTGATAATCCTATCCAGATGAAAATGCTAAATATACAAGCTAGAGCATCAGTGTATGTAAAGTTAAAATATTTTTAAATTATGATGTGAAAACTTCAAAGTTTAATTTAAAGAAAGCGTATAATTAACTTTTGATTATCAGAGCCTAAAGTTTTGTAGGACATTAATTGCAACTAATTTACTGGATTGATCTTTCATCAAATGAAGCAAAAACAATATGGTAAAAGAAACAAAGCACTCTTTCAAAGTAAAAATAAATGTGACTGGTGACAAGCCAATGTCTGGTGTTAAACACAAAATCCCCCTCCATAACCAACAGCACCAAAATTACACCAGAACAAAATACCAAAAATAAAAACCAAAAAAAAAACGTAGGGATAGGTGGTAAAATAATATTGTGGGGTCAATGTGTAATTTCTACGGGTCCCACTAATCTTTAATAAATCTATTCTAGTCTCTGTTACAGAGAGACACCAATCACCATTATAATAAGACTAGACTACCCGTGACCCATTGGGTTAGTATGTTATATTAGCTATGGAATTCATGTATGAGCGTGACACTTGTGACATAAAGAAAATAGTTTTTTTTTGACATAACAGAATGAAAGTATATTAAAATGAAAAAAGAATATAGATAGATTTCTACGAGTCATTTTGTTTATAATAATTAATTATTTTTGAAAAAAAAATTCAGTTACTGAATTATAATTGGTTGGCCATACTTATAGGTAAATGTGTACTGAACAGATATCATAATACTTATTATAGTTAAATTCAAATTTTGATATATCTGCTTTTTTTTTTTTTACATTGTTCATTTCTTTATTAAATTTAAGTTATTTTAAACCCCACTCTTCCCATGTTAAATAATAATTTTGAAATAATAACATTAATATTTCAGTGCGCAGGTCAAAATCTGCAAAAGAAGCGATTTGTGTTTATTTGTTTACGTTATGGGTTAATATCTATGCGCGCATGCACAACTGGATGTCGTAAACCAGAAAGTGGGTTACATACATCGTTACAAGGTCATTTGAGTGTTATGATTATATAGATTGTGTTTTTTGAATTAAGGAATTTTTTTTTTTCACATGATAAAGTACATTTAAGCTGTATGTTATTTCCAATTTTCTTTAGAATATTTAAGGATGTGAATTGCCGCAGCTGTAAGAAGTATGGTTCGTGGAGAAACATGTATTACCACAGACCTCATGTGAGATACAATGGTACGCAATCCAAGCTTTTCATTTTTGTATTTATCAAAAAAAAATTTGTCGAATGTTATTTTATTAATATTCTATTATTAATGCCCACAAAATACCTCTGTCGATAAGAACATTAAATTGATTAAAACATAAAAAGTATTGAACTGAAAATATCAACCTCAATACAGGTGTTAATTTTTATTTTTATTTCGGACTATTAGTCTCATCTTTATTAGTTGTTGTTTTTGGATCTTTTTTATTGGTTCACAACGTTTCGGCCAACTTCCTCTGGCCTTCGTGAACCAATAAAAAAGATCCAAAAACAACAACTAATAAAGATGAGACTAATAGTCCGAAATAAAAATTAACATATAATGCTCATCTCAAAAAATGAATTCCAATTAAGGAATAATATATACTCAATACAGGTGTCGACATATTGAAATGCTTTTCATCATGATATGCAATTTAATGTCCATTTTATATGCTGGCATGTATTCAACAGCTTTTAGAAATTAACCCGTTACTAGACCTTTATCCTTCTTTATCTCAACTACTTTCTTTGGTCTTCCTCTGTTACCTGTTCAACATTTACTCATCTAAAAGAACTCTCAATCTTAATAAAATAACCCTCTATCTCCTGTCACTTTTTAATTGTTTTTTTTTTTTCTTCTCCAGGTTGCTACATCAGTAAATGTTCGTACATTCGACAGGGTGAGAAAGGACTTGATTACTTTTACAAGCCTTGGCACTTAGTAGAATACTATCGCTTTGTGCGATTTTTTCCGAATGGTAAGTACCTTATATGTCCTTCACGGAAATTTCTAAAAAGTTGTTCGCTTTATAGTCAAACAATCATTTGATGAGGCTTCAGGATTAAAAGTTATAAAAACATTTTTTATACTAGTGAGTCACCACTTAGCAAAAGCCTACTTAAGCATCACACACACAGTTCTGGGTTCTGCGGAATCCATCTCAATTTTGAAAAAGACCCTTATCTAATGAGGTGAATAAGTCCTGACCTGATTTTGTTTTCTTCTATTGTAACTAGTGTTGGGACGATTAATCGGAATCGGGAATTGAAAATGTTGGAACTTTTTGGAGTATCGCCGTTGGTAAATTTTGTGCATATTTTCTGATACCAAAAACGATTCTTTTAATTGTTTTATTTAATTTTTTTTTTCGATTTTGTTTAAAACAAATTCTTCCACTGCTGATAGTAATGATAAATATTTGATCTTAGACTATTAGTAAAAGTAAAATCTATAGATTATCCCTCACAAAAGTTATTTTTTCTTTTTACTGTTGAGAAAAAATTTTTGCATATTTAACATGTTTTTACGAAAATAACGTCTCTATAGTTAAATATTAAAAATTTATAAAGAATCGGAATTGGGAATTTAGTACGGAATCTGTAATTGCATCGGAATCGGGGGGGGGGGTGTCGTGATAATACATACTTTGGAAGCATTGATAAACAGACTCGAAGGTGGTGTAAAATGCGTTCTTTATTGTCTAGTAGTAAACGTTGCACTGAGAAACAATGGCGGACGAGATTCATACGTCACGGGCCAAGGGGCATAACTCTAGGCGACTAATAGTCTCTTAGCCTATATTATGACATCCCTTCCCTTCCATATATATGTATATAGTCCAAGGGCAATATTTAGCCTTTATCTGATTAAGGGATAACATAGTCTCTAATATATTATTTAGCTTGTCTCCATTGTTCTGGGGTAATGGTATTGTCTCTTTTTTTAGGATAGTGTAACCTATAAGTTCAGTTTCTGAGGAGCATTCACTCGTCTCTGAGATCTTCTTAATTCGGGGGTGAGTTTCTCAGTTCGGGTGTGAGGCGTGCCGCTGGAGTGTTGTTCGGTGGTCGGCTGTTCGATTTGTTTAGGGGGGGGACCTTCCTTCTGGGTGGGATCCGGTGGAGAGTCGCTGGGGCGAGGTTGGTCGGATCTATTTGCGGTTGTTGATCTCCTCCCAGCTGGTCTGAGGAACTGCCTGTTCCTTCTATAGGTGTTACCGTTCTCAGATTCAACTATGTAGGATCTGGGTGTCACGCTGGAGCGCTGAATTTTTCCAGGCTCCCATATCTTTGCTTTTTCCTGCTGGACATAGACATTCTGTCCTGCATGTAGGTGGGAGTGGTGTCTGTTATGTTTCCTGTCATAGCAGACCTTAGACTGATCTTTCTGTTTCTGTATGGCTGTCCTAGTCTGCTCATCGCCAAGTTGTTGCTTGGATACTAGGGGTGTCCGTATTTTTCGTCCGTTGAGTAACTCTGCCGGGGACTTAATGTCTGATGACAGTGGCGTGGCTCTGTAAGCCATCATTGCTAGGTAGCTGTCTTGACCAGTTTCCCCTGCCTTCGTCAAAATTTTCTTGCATGTTCCCACCATTCTTTCGGCGAATCCGTTAGACTTGGGGTAATGTGGGGACGATGTCCTGTGTTGGAAGCTGTACGTCCTGGCGAAATCCTTGAAATCTTTACTTGTAAATTGTGGACCATTGTCCGAGTACAAGATTTCCGGCACTCCTTGTTCCTCAAATATCGTCTTAATACTTCTAATAACGGATATTGATGAGGCGGACGGAAGGCGTCGTACGAAGGGGTTTCGGCTGTACTGATCTGCCACAAGCAGATATTCTTTCCCTGCCAATGTGAACAAGTCTGTGCTGACGTACTGCCAGGGGTACGTAGGGGTTTCGTGCTGGAGTATTGATTCGGGCGGGATACTGGCTTGGTATTTCTGGCATGTGTGGCACTCTCGGACTATATCTTCTATGTCCTTATTTAACCCTATCCAGTACACCGCTGAACGCGCTCGTAACCTCGTTCTCTCTACTCCTTGGTGTGAAGCATGCAGCTCTTCCAGTATGCCTCTTTGCAACGAGGCTGGGATAATGATTCTCTGGCTCTTGAGTAGAATTCCATCCTGGACCCCAATCTCATCTCTGAAATTCCAGAATGGCAGGAGAATTCCTGGGCAGTCAGCCCGGTTGGAAGGCCAGCCGGTCAATACCATGCTTACAAGTTGCTTTAGGAGTGGATCCTGGGATGTTTCCACTCTTATATCTTCAACTCTCGTCGGCGCAAAGTTGAGGTATGAGATCATGCTATGGACGTTGAGATCGATCCCTTCAATGTGCCCACTGGGTCTGGGTGCTACTCGTGACAAGCAGTCTGCAATTGGAACTGTTTTTCCTGGGGTATATTTTTTTTTTTTTTTTTTTTTTTTTTTTTTTTTTTTTTTTTACACAGTGATCACCACTTATCAAGGCCCGGAAGCCACTCAGGGATAAGGGTTATTGTGAGTACATCACGTTAGTGAGGAGATTTTATGAAGTGTTTAATTAGGGGGGCAGTTCATTAGGAATTTGTTAACATTAGACTTGAAGACATCCAAGTTGTAGTCCGGAGGGAAGCAGGCAGACGGAACAGAGTTCCACAGGCGTGCAGTTCTAAGAAAGAAGCTTTGTTCATGAAATCCGCGTTTTGATTTAGGCACAGATATAGAGTGGGGGAAATTTTACAGTAAAATCATATCCCTCGACCTTCAATAACATTCTAGCCAGTCTTGGGGGTGCTTGTGCTAGATTTTTCAATGCTATCGACTCCAATGGCTTGTGATCCGTATGAATTGTCGTTTTGTGGCCCCAAACGTAACTGTGAAATTTCTCCAGGCCAAAGACGATAGCCAACATCTCCCTCTCTATGTTTGAGTAGCGTGTTTCTGGTCCGGAAAGTGCTTTGCTCGCGAATGCTACTGGTCTGTCGTTTTGTAGCAGAGCCGCGCCTATACCCATTGAAGACGCATCTACCTGTAGCACTATTGGTTCTTTAGGGTCGAAGTATCGGAGTGTCATATGATTTCCGATCTCTTTTTTGATTTCTTCGAATGCCTGTTGCTCCTGTGAAGACCATGTGAAGTCATTCTTCTTCGATGTTAACTCACGTAGGGGTTTTGTCAGTGTCGCGAGTCGTGGAGAGAATTTGTTCAAGTAGTTCACCAGGCCTAGGAAGCTGGTGAGCTGCTTTGCATCCTCGGGGGGTTGCATCTGTGTGATCGCCTCTATTTTCCGGGGATCTGGCTTGACACCGTCTCTTGAGATTATGTGGCCGTAGAAAAGGATTTCGGAGGTTTTCACCACAAATTTCTCTGAATTAAACCTGCAGTTTCTTTCCCTTGCTCTAAACATTAGCTGCCTCAGTGCCTTGTCATGGTCACTGCCGTCTTCCTCGAATCCGTACACTACTATGTCGTCGCATATGGATAGGACATTTTCGAGGTCTCCGAAGTTTTCCTGCATGGCTCTTTGGAACTCATCTTGGGCAGATTTGACTCCCATGGGGTACCTGTTGTACATGTATCTGCCATGTGGGGTAATGAATGTTGTGAGACGTCTCGACTTCTCGTCCAGTTTCAAATGCCAGTAGCCGGACTTGATATCGACTTTTGTGAACCATCTAGCGTTGTCTAGTTTCGCAGTGATGTCTTCGAATGTCGGAGTTGCATAGTGTGGTCTGTGCACTGCTTTATTTAAGTCTCGGGGGTCGAGGCATAGCCTGACCGATCCGTTCCTTTTAGTGGTACAGATGAATGAGTTTACCCAGGGCGTTGGGTCCTTTACAGGGGAAATTATTCCCTGGGCCTCTAAGGAGTCCAACTCCAATTTCAACTTTCCTTTTAGGGATATTGGGACTCGACGTGGTGGGTGGACAACTGGTGGTACTTCGGGGTTTAAATGGATGGTGTGTTCACCTGGCAGACAACCAATGGAGTCGAATACGTCTGGAAATTCCTCAATGATTTTCCTCCTTTCTCCAAGGTTTCCCATCGTACATGGTTCCTGCACGGGGACCGGTTTCATGTCGTGCGGGGGAGTAGGCCGGGATGCTTTGTCCGTCACATGAGTTGTGTCCGTTTTTATAGCCAAGTTAAGGGTGACTAGCCCTAATTCTCTTGATGTTTGGAGTCCTATTAGTATAGGGTCTCTTGATTTCACCACGTGAAAGGTCGCTTTAACGAACTTGTCGCGGGATCTGACCCCTAAACGACAGGTCCCTTCTTGGTCTATCGTTGAGCCTCCGAACGCAATTAGCCTTATAGCTGATTTTTCCAGTGGTACTCCTTTCAGTTCCTTGAATACCTGTTTAGGTAACAGGTTGCTCATTGCACCTGTGTCGATTTTCGCGTCAACCTCTATTTGGGCTTTGCTGTTGCCTATCTTCAGTTTTGTGAAAGCTTCTGTGGTCGCTAACGGTAATTCCTTTACTGTGTGAAAGTACAGCTCCTCTGTGGAACTGTCGTCGTTGCTACCCATATGTGCTGCTGCCATGTGGATTTTATTCTTATTATATTTCCTCTGTGGCTGGAATGACTGTCTGCGTGTGTGCCCCTCGTCTCCCATTTTAGAGTGGCAAACTTTAGCAAAGTGTCCCTTTTTATTGCATTTTAGGCAGTATTTGCCTTTAGCTGGGCATTTATATTGATGGTGTTTTGTGCCACAATTACCACATGTGGTAGGTCCATTGGGCTGTCTGGCTCTAACTGCGAGTGTAGAGCTGTCTTCTACTGCTGTTGTACGTAATGCTTCCATTTGTTTACACGTGGCTTCTTCTGTCTCGACGATTCCGAGTGCTTTCTCGATCGTGAGATCGCTTCCTTCTCTTATTAGGGACTTTTGTGCAGACTGTAAATAAATACCGAATATGAATAGGTCCAACACAATGGTCTCTTCCACCGTCCGACCGTATTCACACTGTTTGGCTGTCTGACGCAGCCGACTTAGAAATGCGTGTGCCGATTCATCCGCGTTTTGTTTACATTTTAGTAGGTTGTGTCTAGCTACACGAAAGTTCGATCGCGGATTCGCATATTCCTTAAAAAATTGGATATATTTATCCAATGTCCTTTCTTCTCCCTGTCGAAAGGGAAAAGTGTCACTTATTTCCTGGCCCTCGATACCAGACCATATTAGCAAGTAATTTAACTTTGTGTCTGAATCTACGTCTTTCATTGGGCCGTCGAAATATAAATGAACTTGCCTGATAAATCGGTCCATTGATTTGGCCAAATTTGAAGTGTTCCAATCGATTGTTGGAGGTGGTAGTTGCGAATATGTATTCATCGTCGATTGCGAGAAAAATACCGACACCACGTGTGTTTTTGTATTAATTTTTTTTAGATCCCGAAAATGTTCGTTTTTTTTTTTTTTTTTTTTTTTTTTTTTTAGGGTAATATTGTTACTGTTCCTTTGATTCTTTAGAGGATCCCACTTCAGACACCATGTCGTGATAATACATACTTTGGAAGCATTGATAAACAGACTCGAAGGTGGTGTAAAATGCGTTCTTTATTGTCTAGTAGTAAACGTTGCACTGAGAAACAATGGCGGACGAGATTCATACGTCACAGGCCCAGGGGCATAACTCTAGGCGACTAATAGTCTCTTAGCCTATATTATGACAGGGGGGAATATTGGAATCGTCCCATCACTAATCGTAACGTTACACATGTGTTAACATATGGACACTTGGAACCCAACACGTTGTAGCAGAGTACATCGCAAGGAACATAAGACAAGTAATAACTCGGCTCTTTTTTCTTCTTTTTTTTTTTCTTTTTTCTAACAACAACATTTATTTCCAGGTATTTTCCCGAATAAAACGTGATCATGCTTCTTCTGTCTGACCTCTGTCAACTCGAAAGTCATCGTCCGTCTGTGCACTTGTTCTTTTTCTAGTCTCTTTCTTTTTCTAGTCTCTTTCTTTTTCCTTATGGTGATGTCGCTTCACACATGGCTTGGCATTTGTATACAGCCGCCATACTCTGTTACAGTATCAGAGATCCTTCAAAGATGCCTATTGCTTTTATTTGTTTTGCCTTTGGCCACCCCGAAATGTTATTTCTGTCTGTGAGGACATCACTATCCATATCCCCCCCCCCCATCTACTTATTTTTTGATATCTCGCTTAGTCCCGCTCCCATTTAGAGACCAACCTGCTTGTTTTCGGATAACCTGAAAAACAATGGGTGGTCTAACGCAAAGGGTTGGAAAGGCCTTAATAACCATCATCATCAGCATTTTGTTTGGTTCATTCTTTTTCTTTCTTTTTGGGTATTTATAATGCTGCATCTACCACTTAAAATTCTAATAAGGCAAAAAGCCACTTAAGGATACAGGTTAATGAGATTGTAACTTAGATGATGAAACAATACTCTGGAAGGATTGCAAACAGTTGACATAAAGAATTAAATTCAATTACTTAAGAGGACAGCTTGAAAAGTATGTGTTTACAGGAGACTTGATGGCAACCATCTGGAAGCAGTCTTGTAGTAATGTGTTCCGGAGGTGAGAAGTTCTTTTTCAACTGAGGCAATATTGTTTTTACAGTGTTTAATATAGATGTTGATTTCTTTTCCAGGTGAGATTGTGATGATGTCCAGCCCTGAAGAACCATCCATGTGCATTCCGAAACTGAATGTCAAATCCAAACATGCTAGCATGCTGACAGGCTTCTACAGATTATCTGGAAATACTGTGAGATTTAATTTTTTTTTTTTTTTAAATGATTTTCATGAGAAACAAACGTTCATTTTTATTATGTTTCTGGATTTTTGACATAGGGATTGATAATTTTGTAATTAATGTTATTCACACGTTTACACATGGGACCCACATGTTATTTGCAGCCCACGGCGTAAGGAACATAGGACAAGTAATAACTTGATTCCTTTTTTTAAATTTTTGTAGCAACAACATTTATTTCCTCATTCTCCTCCCAGGCATGACTTGTCATTATGGCTGTGATGTGATTGTCTTCTCTAATGCGCTCTCTCTCCTTTTTATAGTCTTTTTTTACAGTGACATCATTTCCATGTATTTGCATACACACGCCCATGCTCTGTTACAATTTGAATTATTCAGACGACTGTTCTCATCTTGAGTGTCATTCACACAATGTTTAGCAAGAATCTGTGGCGTAGCGGATAAAGTATTAGGTAAAATTCAGTTTTAAGTGACATTCTTTTGGAGGTTAAATGTTCAATTTTCAGGACAGACAATACTAAAAATACAATTGCAAATTATTTAAGAATTCTACTCGGTCATGGCTGATGGAGTAAGAGTACACTATCCCTGTGGATTAAATAAAGGGTTACTTTTGAAATTCAATTCAGATTCCTGAGACCAGATACACCTGAAGAAAGTGTGGGGTTATATAAATTGAAACAACTTAAGATGAGAACAGTAGTTCGAACAATCTTAATTCATTTTTATAATCAAATATAATAAGATGTTAATATAACCTGTTAAATACTCAATGTTATATCTTTATATTAATATAATTATGAGGCAACTTCATGTATGTATGTGTACGTTTTTTTTACCTTGCAGGGATGGTGATTCTCCATTTTTTTTTTTTTTTTTTTTTTTTTTTTTTTTTTTTTAGTCAAATCCATTTAAATTGTTGAACAAATTTTTGATTCAAATTTCACCCTCCTTTTTTTTATTTTTAAATAAAAAAAAGCTGTTATGATAGTTCTCTCTGAAATGTAAAAATGCAAATTTGTTTGTGATGTCTAAAACTACAAGCACTTCATGAAGAGGGTAAGGAAATTAGATGACTTTTATATCATCAAAGTATAATTTCCTGCCTCTCCTACTATGTATGCATTTAGTGCTTTTGGTTTGAAATAGGCTAGCATGCACTACATTCTATGGAGACTATTTTGTATAATTTCTTTTTTTTTATTAAGCAAATTCTCATTAGATGTTACTAATATGGAAGGATTCCAAAGTGCATAAATTATATTTTTTCTTTTGTTAAGTATATATTTATTAACTTTATCTAATATTGACCATTTTAATTCATAATAAATATTATTTTTAACTAATTTCCTAACCTACTTAGTTAAAGAAGTAGGAGGTTTATCAGAATACTTAAATGTAGTACCAGTAGATCTGGCATAAGTTTTAGTACTATTTCCACTAATTATGCTAAATTATACTGCGTTTGCAGTTAAATAGTTTTCACTTAATAGGCAATTATTTTTATTTCTACAAGTGCAGTTATTTTCAGTTACATTATTGGTATGAATAGGTTCATGGTAATCATTTGTATGACATGCATGTTGTATTTTAGTGTTATTTTATCCTATTATGCAGATAGATTTTAGTTTTATAGTATTTTTATTAAAAAGCTAGCCCTAGCTTCTTTAGAAAAGTTCTTATCAATGATATTATGAATTTATTTTCTAATATCAGAGAATATTTTTACTATGTGGCAGATTAAACCATATGGCAAATCGCCTCATATTTTTTTTTGTATTAGGTGACCTAGAATCCCCAGATTTGTTTTGATCATTATTTATTTTCAATTAGTGTTGCTATTATTATTTCTTCTCTTATTTTTTCCATGGCTGTATTATGATATGTAGCCATATTGATTAAAAGCAGTTACTTATTAACTTTGCTTCATTCATTATTAGCTTTGTTAAAACTAATCTTATCTCTATAACCTGATATATTTAGAACCTCATTATAATATGACTTATTTTTTACCAAACAGCTGTTCATTCTTAGATAATTTTATTCTTTTAGAGATAGATGAAATATATATATATATATATATATATATAAAGAGAAAAGGCTATCAACAATGAGTAACTATACCAGCTGCTGAAAATAAGATGAAATAACTCTTTTTTTATTGTTTTAACCTATTTACTAAATCTTTTACTAGAGATGTATGTGTGAAATCCATATGTCAGATGTAATCTTCCCCTAAACCCAATCAAATCTTGATTTGAGTTGCCATAACTAAGCACAAATCATCTCACTTTCTCCTCCTGTGTTTACATAAGTTTTATGATTTTTTAGAATAGAATTCGATGTTTCATCTTCGTTTTTTTTTTTTTCTTTATTTCTGTTTAGATTACTGCTGTCCTGAATCGCGGGAAAAGTGCTGAAAACACAAATCAGTTCAGTCGTAATAACAGACGGAACCACCAGAATGAACAGGAGGAACCTGAGCAGAAGTTCAATGTGGTGTGTACATTTTTGCTTATTGAACTTCCTCCCTCTCCAACGCATCCCAGACTCCCCCCCTCTCTTTCTCTCTCCCCGAATGCATTCTTTTCTTCCTCTTTTTTGTCATCGGATCACCTTCAAATCCTGTTGTGGTGGCACACATTCATTTGCATATGTGGATAGTAATTACACATAAATAGGAAGACTCAGTCTGGGTGTGTGTTCACCAGAAGCCACCGGAGACCGCCGAGAGCAGATATGTTTCTCCAGCAAAGACTCTCTTATTTGACACCATTATGTAAATATCCTGTAAATATACATTTTCCTAATACACTTCTTATTTGATCTACCTTTGTTTGTTGAGTCGTCATTTGTATTGCTTTCTACATTACTTGTTTTAACCTGCAAACTTAACAAATCCATTAATTCTTTTTACTCTTTCATTGCAGGAGTTTAATTTGGTAACTGCCGGCCGCCGAAAGTTTGCCAAATTGCAGTGGAAGCATTATTCTGCACAAACTTTTTACAGGTGTGTTTTTACCTTCAATTCAATAAATATTTTTAAGTGCATGTTCAGATTAAATAAATTATTCAACATTTAAAATATATTGTAACGTCTGTGTCTTTCATATTTGATTATAGTATATGCTTGATAGACTCGTCTCTTGGCCGCCAGTGGTAACACCCTGCTTGTTAATAATGTTAGAACTTTCTTGGCTCCTAAGTTTTGCAATCGCAATAGAACTTGCTTCTTTCTGTTCTTTTTTGGTATCACCAAGGTAACCAAACTTCTGAACAACCTCCATCACTTTGCTGTTCAAATATACTTTCTCTGCATTTGAGTTTTCGTCCCGTCTATTGTCTTATATTCCGCGCACACATTAAATGCATTAAAACTGGTACTGTTTGTTTCTTTTTATAATTTTACTATCTGGCATTGCCCGGGTGTGTGGAGGTGGTGTAGTAGGGATATTGAGCGAGGACAAGGCTTAAAAAAAAAGAGAAAGGAGAAGCGAATGGAAAAAAAATCACATAAGTAACCCTGTTTAAATGTTAAAACTTTCAACAAAAAAATTTCTTTTAAAAACAATCTGACGTTGCCTGGGTGTGTTGAGTAAAAAAACAAAAATCAAACAACAACCGGGTGGACAGAGGTGTTAAAAAAAAGAAAGTGGTAGTAGGCAGGCAGGCTTGAACCCATAACGTGAAGGAGGAAAGAAAATGTAACGTCTTAGTCGATGTCTTCCTCGTGCAACTGGAAGTTGAGAGCATTAAAATTAAGCATAGTCGATCGAAAAGAAAAGATGACTTGCAAAAATGGCAACGCAAAAACCGAACCCTCTTTGTAGAAACCTGGCCTGTTGAAGATTAAGGTTTTGGCCAATTTTTCGATATTTGTTGTCTGAAGGATTGAGCTTGAAAATGTACCAGTTTGGTCACATTCCGACACGTCTGTCGGAAGTTTTTGGCAGACATACAAACATGCACACACACATACATTTTGCCTTTTATACATATAGACTAGCGGGGGTGCCCGGCGTTGCCCGGGTGTTTGGAGGTGTGTGTGTGTTTGGGGGGGGGGTCACAAAAAAAAAAAAACGATGTGAAACTGCTTTAAAAAAATCAGAAAAAAAAAACAAAACTGCCCAGCATCGCCCATGTAGTAAAATAGAATATGTAGGATGTTTATTGTATATTTACATCTGAAAATGCACAAAAAATTAAACCAATTACTATATGTCTACTATTCCATAAAAGCTACATTGCCTGTGTGTGTGTGTGTGTGTGTGTGTGTGTGAGTTTGTTCCTTGTGAAAACCTAAATGGCTGAACCTATTTTCATGAAATTTCCAATGAAGGTATTTTATATGACTGGCAGTGTTCTTGGATGTCAACAATCAATAATTAAAATAATTTGATGAAAGAAATATCAAGCGATTTTGACCAAAGTTAACACCTCGCACATCCTAACATGACAAGTACATTTGAGAAATTTTATTACAAGCCGAAAAGCCCAAGATATGAAATCGACATACATGCACATTAATTTTGGAAATGAGTTAAAGTTCATAGTCGAATCTCAAATATTTAGTTCTTCCTGATCTTTTCTACCATCCTTCGTGCTAATGTTGAGCTGAAATATCCTTATTAGTATTTCTAACACTAATTCCAAAAAGAATTCTGTGTCTCTTCCACAAATATAGAGATTCGTATATCAAGAGAAACGTAGATATTTTTCTTTGACTAACTTTGAATGTTTGATCCGCCATCTCAAAAAGACGTTTGTACTGAAATTTAAAAGTAAGCCATTGTATTTTATTTTTATTAATTTTACACGATAACAAAGGATTTTGAGTTCTGGACCAGAATTCTCTCAATATTAAAAACGAAAATAAAGAAAAAAGAAAAATCTATATGATGTATGTACACATGGTCCAGTGAAAATATCATATTCCAAAAATTAAGTCAATTGATCAAGTAATTTTATTTTAAAATAAGAAAATCATTTTTAAGTGATTAATGGAATTTGCAAAATAAATATCGCAAGTTTGAATTGAGGTACCATCCATTTTTTATTGTTTTCAAAATGGCGGACAAGACAGCCGTTCTGTTACTCATAAAATTTGATTTTCTTATTTTAAAATAAAACTACTTAATCAATTTATGTGATTTTTGGAGTATGGTACATTTTTTTTTTTTTTTTATATGAGGGAATTCTGGACAAGAACCGAATTTTGATATTGGAAAGCAATAACAGTGTAATATTATAATTAGACAACCGTAATTTTTAATTTTTTTAGTCCCTCGACAAAAGGAGGGTGGACCTGTAAATTCACCCTTGTCTGTTCATCTGTCCGCACTTTTCTCAATAACTACGCCTTGGAATTTTTAAAAATTTAAACATGACATGAATAAAAAAAAGTAACAGAATGGATTTTCTGGGAAAAGTCTGGTTGATCCCTCAGGGGTGCTTTTTGGGTAAAAATGGTAAAAATTGACATTTTTGTGCTTATTAAAAAAATATTGATGCCTTTGATTTTTAATAACTTTCTGAAAAGTTGTAACTAACTGATTTCTATATAATTTTGCTTGTCTATACTTTGCAAATAACTCTTGGGTGTGCAGCAGGGGCTCTTTTAGAGCTAATAAAAACACTCCACGTTTGGGACTATTTTACCATATTTGTCCAAAATTTTTTGTGCGTGTCTATTTAGCAGTTTTGCATGGTGCTGAACTCAAATTTAAATATATTAAGACCTTGGAGATTTTGAGGGCAAAATGGGAGGGGGTTTGGTGCAAATGATGGACTTAGTCACTTCTTTTTTTTTTTGCATGGTACAGAACTCAAATTTACATATGTTAAGGCCTAAAGCTGCCCTGTTTGTTCATTTTCACTAGGATTTGACGTCCCTTGGGGACTTTTGGGGCTAAATGAAGGGAGGGGCGCTAATGCTGAACTTAGTCATTTTTTTTATGCCTCATTCACTGTGCACTCACGAGGGACCATGCATACTTCACTTTCAAGGTGAAACTTTATTTTCAAAGTAGAAATCTCTTTTAAACCCAGAACATTTTTAACGTTTATGTTTTTTTTTTTACATGAGATGATCAATTAGTGTGAATATATGTTTTAGTAATTCACTTTTATTTTGCTGTGTATGTTGTTATTTCTTATTTGTTAATTGTATAATTATTATAGAATAATTTGTTAATTGTATAATTATTATAGAATAATTTGTTGATTGTATAATTATTATAGAATAATTTGTTGATTGTATAATTATTATAGAATAATTTGTTGATTGTATAATTATTATAGAATAATTTGTTGATTGTATAATTATTATAGAATAATTTGTTGATTGTATAATTATTATAGAATAATTTGTTGATTGTATAATTATTATAGAATAATAACTATTTTTGCAGGTCGAGCAATGGTGGAACAGTGGTTGAATTTGAACTGAGCGAGCAAAATTATCCGCCATTATATTTCTCCCGCGTGAAAAGTTACACTAGTTCTTCACTTACACCTCTTCAGTAATGTGTAGCGTTTTTGTTTTCATTTGTTTATGACCTAATCCCCTCCCCCTCCCCCAGTCCTCATTTGGTTGTTCATCTGGATCTCAAAAGTTGCGAACATCAGTGACTGATCAGAATGACAATAAGAAAGAATTAGAAAAATAACATAGAGCAAGAGGTGTCATTTGAAGTAAGCATCCTTCAAAACACCTGTTTTATTTTTTATTTTTTTCTCAGAGAGTCCAATCTAAAAACTGTCATTCTTTCACTCCATTTTTATTTGTTTTGTTCCATGTTTAACGAAAATTCTTTTCTTGTCAAAAACTTTTTTTTATTTGTTTTTATAGTTCTGTCCGAATGAATTTACTAACCTCATAATTGTAGACATTTGAAATATTTTTTTTACATTTTTCAAAGTAAATTTTATTTCTTTTTTTGTCTGAGCCAAATTTTTACTGAAAAACATCTAAAATGCAAACTGCAAAGAAAATGTTGATATCATAATCAAAAGAAAAACTTATATTACTTTCACAGAAGCCAATATAATCAAGACCTGTATAACTTGGATCATTTAGACTACTGTTCTCACCTTGGGTGTTAGTTGCACAACGTTTTGGGTCATGTAACCTCTGGATTTCTTTAAGTGCATCTTGCCAAACTTGAGCTTTCTGAGTTCAGCAACATGTATTTGAAGCAAGTCAGAAATTACATTGGCTGAAATGTGAAAATAAGATGCAAGATGAGAACTTCATTCATTTAAGTGGTGTCCTGGCTGGTATAAGCATTGACAGCTATGTCTCTCCATTTTTCTCTTTCTCTCTCTCCTTCGAAGCATTCATGAATTCATTGTTGCTCATCATTCGCAACCCCATTCATGCTGTTTCTGGAAAGTGTTTGATGTATTGCCACAGCTTTCTTTGCAGTTGTACAGACAGTAGGTTGCAGTTTCTTTCTGTCCGAGCAGTGCCCATACTGAACGATTGCCTTGATCATTCTACCCAAAGGGATCTTCTGCCCAGCACAGCGAGATACAAAACCACAAACAGAATTATTCCTGATTGTTTTCGTATTACATCAGTCACCTGCTTTCCATGATCTCCCGTTACTCTGATCTGGGGGATGAAGTGGGTTCTCAACCCTGCTTAGGTGTCTCCCACAGACTAGCGGAGGAAAGGAGGTGCTTTAACTTTTTTCCATTGACAGTAGTGCTGTCACCTCAGATGAGAACAGTAGTCTGAATAATCCAAATTACTAATCCTCATCTAAAAACTATCTGTAACATCATAGTCAAAACCTGTCAAATGTAAAATGAAGAGAATTACTTTGTTGAGTTTTCGTATTCGAAACAATGATGCTTATATTCTATTGCTTTTATTTTAGCTAAGTGGTTTTATCTCTATCTCTACTTGTATATAAAAGGCACTTTGTGTGTGTCTGTGTGTGTGAGTTCATTTCCTGTTGACATCTAAACGGTTGGGCTAATTTAAAAAAAAAAATTTACACATGCAATTTATGTGTCAGGGAGTGTTCTTAGATATGTTTTGTATTGAAATGCGTCCGATAAGTACCGAAAGTCGATAATCCGATCAAAGAAGGAAGAATCTGATTTAACCAAAGTTGACACCATTATACAGTCTAACATCATATGTGCATTTGAGAAGTTTTATCGCCACACAAGCAGAAGGGCCTGGCATATAAAATCAATAGTAGCTTCCTTGGTAAGACAGGGGCATGTTCTAAATGAATGTTTCTGTTTAGAGCAATATTGAACCATGATACTTGACTTTTGCATTTTAAACTTTCATTCAAGCTATTATATGAAAATAATTTTATAAAATCAACAGTCGGTTCTCCACAGTGCAATGTAAACTACAATGTATTTTGGACTAAGTCACTGTGGAAGGCATGTGAATCTTCCTCCTGGTGCACCATGGTGGGTCCCTGACTAGAACAAGCAATAAATCAATTTGATTGAAAAATAGGCGATTTCACCAATTTCAATGCCAATAAAAGTATTAGAAGTGTAGAACATTTGTGGATCCTCATTTAATCCTGGGCAACATCAGGTCTCCCTGCTAGTATTTTGATACATAACTTTTTATTAATTTCTTTTCATTGCAATTTTCTGGCTTCTGTGTATATTATTAAAATGATATATTATTTTATTCCATTTAGGTAAACAAAATTTCCATAAAGTTACACAATAAATTTACTGTTTCAGTTTTAGAAGACGTTGTCAGTTGACAAACCTCTGGTCTTATTTGAGACCAGTCATTTAATGAAAATGGAAACCAAATAAAAAAAAAAAAAGAGAAAAGAAGAAAGGAAGAAAAACAAAATGAAGAAAGGAAAAAGTTTTTCTCTTCTTTCTATTTTTTCTATCTTTTTTATTTGGTTTCTATTTTCATTAAATGACTGGCCTCAAATAAGATCAGAGATCTCTTGTCGTCTGATGATGCCTTTTAAGACCAAAACAGTAAATTTATTGTAGTGGCTTATAGTAATTTTGTTTACCCAAATTGAATAAAATAATAAATTGCTCTTTTTAATTGAGCACTATCAACAACCTTGTTGAAATTCAATGGTTGTTACATTTAGATACTTTTAACCTGGAATAAAGAAATATTTCACATGTTTTAGCTGCAGGTTTATTTTGGATAATCCGCTTCAAGTTCAAAAAAATGATTCATGACTTTTAGATTCAATTTTTCGTGTTTTTCCTGATGAATTCACCTTAGGAGGCTTAGCCAAATAATGCTATTTATACTATATTATATATATACATATATATATATATATATATATATATATATATATATATATATATATATTATATATATATATATGTATGTTCCGAATTTTATGATGTTTATGTAATTTAGAATTCATTAATTGTTCATATACCAGTAAATTTTAAGTCGGTATAAGGTGACTTAATTTGTAAGCTTCAAAATTACCAGTTTTTGTAATCGAGCATTAACAAAGATTGAATTGATAGCAAAAAGTAGTGTATTTTCATTGTTCGTTATAATTGTTTCACAAACATTTGGATAATTTTCAAACGATATAAGGTTTGAAATTGTCCGAATGGTCGCGAAACAATTGTAACAAACAATGAAAATACACTACTTGTTGCTATCAATCCAATCTTTGTTGTCTTGATTTTGTTAAACAATATATATATATATGTATGTATGTTAAAAATGAAAATTTCAATTTCGGTTAAGTAGTATTTCATCTTCTTTATATATTAGATATCCAGCAGTCTAGATGGAGTGCTTAGATAAAACATTAGAAACGATCTCGCCTTCTATCTCTGGTTTGATAATGTCATTCTTTAGTGACATTACCTATTTTGCACAATTATCCTCACATTTGTTTTTACATGGGTACAAGCAAGCAAAATCCAATTTTAGTATTATATAGATATTATAACAATAAACGTGACTTATTTATTATTTTTATAAATCTCAGACGTGAAAAGATATTGATCATGTGTGTGTGTGTGTTTGGTCTGTTGGCTTGATTTAAATTTTAAAAAGTTAATTTTCATTATATATATATATATATATAGAGAGAGAGAGAGAGAGAGAGAGAGTGAGAAAGGGGTTACATTGTCCAATTTTAGTTGATGAGACTCTAAAAAATTTGATTAAAAAATGATCTCAGAAATTTCTAATCAAAACTTATGGAAAAATTCAAAATAATTTGACTGTCTTTAAAGTTTTAAAAAAAATATCCACTCATTATATTAAATATGTCTTCCTTACATAAAACTTTCTGAGGATTTATAAGTTTTTCAACTTTGTGACTAAGATTTCTTTCACATGCAATCAAATCAAAGACATAAACAGTATAATCACGTTGACACGCTAGTTCTCAGTGAATTACTGAAATTAAGTGATGTTTGAGCCTGGTCAATACCAGATCAATGACCATTTGAGAATACTAGGCACTGTATGTGGGAGGACAGAAATCTTCCTACAAAAGATACAGACCTAAAGATGGTTCTAGAAAGTATTTCTGGATAACCTGCTAGTCCACATGTGTGCTGACACACTGGGACAACCACCCCTAGGTGGAATTTCTGTTGTCAATCACGTGGCAAAGTTTTCTGGAGAGAGTATGTTTTATACTATTAACTAGACAACCTCTACAAATTTAATTTGTTTAAAGTGGATCATACATTATAAAGAACATGACCCACTCTCTTTCTACCAGGCAAATAATGATTAATGTACAGGTGCACAGTTGTTATTTTGGAGTTTTCTTTTTGTTTTTGTGAAATGGTTAGTAGCACTTGAAAGTTTAGTATAACTTAATAACTTGATGTTTCTGTTAAATTTCTTTTTGATTTAATTTTAACAATTTTCATCTACTAATGTTCTTCTCACTTACAAAAATTTCCTATTTGAAAAAAATTGTTTTTTTTTTTATTTTTTTATTTTTTTAGAAGTTGAGAGAAATGTAAAACCTAAACCTATTTTTTTGAAATCGCAAATTTTACAAAACCATTTTAATAATTTTAATTTTTAATAATTAAAAACAAAATCGTTCGAAATTGAAAAAAAAATCTTGGCTTCATTATCATTTTTTCAAAAAATATTTTTCTTTTTACAAAATAATTTCATACAAAAAGAAATATTTAAAAAAAAAAAAAGTTAGTTTATTCAGTTTAAAGCATAGTTTATTTTATCATTTCAGAAATTAATATGACGTCCGACTTCCTAGTTACCATGTCAACTGTTTAAATGATTTGTTTTCTATTATTTAAATATTAATTAAAAACAATCAATATTGTTTATGCTATTAAAATTATATATGATTCTTATCAACTCAAGGTTATGGGAATATTCTTGCTGCTTGTATAAAGATGATTTCTTTATATTAATAACTATGAGTTCTAATAATTTCAGGTGATGCTTAGACCTGTGTAAAAACTCACAATGATGAGGCGTTTTCTGTACTGTATAGAACATAGTCTAAACATTACCTGAAAATATTAAAAGCAGTAATTATTAATATACAGTTCTCATCTTTGTACAGGCAGAAAGAAGAACCTTGAGTTGATAGGAATTATATATATAAAAAAAACTTTGCTTCTGGAAAACTTTTATTCCTTAGTTAATATTTTATTCATCTAACAAGCACACTTGGCGTTGTCTCTAATAAATAAAGATCCTCGTATATTCTGACTCCTTGATTTCTTGAAATAAAAAAAATAAAATAAATTTTATTTTTAAATTTCTATCGTTTTTAATTTGAATTGGATCAGGGGAAATAACTTTATGCAGTCATTTCCCTTTATTTATTTATTTTTTTGTGATTTCTTGAATGAAAACGTATTTCGTGTGATTCCTCACTCATTAATTTCGTTCCTGGTGATCTCAAATGGGTGTATATTGCATTAATATTTTTTTGCCATAGAAATTTGGATGTCATCAGAATATATAAATTTTGAAAATATATCTTTTGTATTTTTGCAGTTTTAGCAAGACACAAAAACATACAGAAAAAGATATGTTGCTTCATATAATTGATTACAAGCATAAAAATTAAAACAATAAAATAAATTCTAATAAAAATGTATTAATTGATTAAACAGTTTTTTTTAGATTGTTAAAATTACAAAGAAATGCTACTACTATGGAGATTTCCTGAAAAAACTTGATGTTAGCATTTTCTGTATTTTCTTAATAAGAATGCATTTTTAATCGAAACAGCTTTAAAAGAATAAAAAAAAAGACTGTAGATTAGTGAACAATCACTTTGTTTCTTGAAATACTAACTGTACCTATCCGGTGTTGTTCGGGAATCTTTAAATTTTCATTTTTGGTTTCGTTTTGGCTCTTTTTTAAATCCCTTAAAAACTTTCGAATTTTTTTTTTTCAACTTCTTAATTTATAAATAATAAGAAGCTAAGAGCTAATGGTAAAAAACCAGCAAATAGTTAAGGTGGAAGAGTGCTGATTATGTGATGAATTCAGACAGGAGGACGCTAGCTACATAACCTTATGTGCAAGTAGGAAGAAGTGAATTATAATAAAGATTTAAATAGAATTAAAAAAAAAATGTTTTAGTTTATGCCATTAAATTTTTGATTTCATTAAATGTTTTACCTACATAATAAACTTAAACGTCTGTCTTGCTTCAATAATTATGTATGCATATTTATTTTTATGAGCAAAGAAGAGGAAGCTTAATCTTAATAACTGATAATAAAAAAATAAAGGAAAGAATTTCTTCCACTTTTAATAAACATAAAAATATATTTTTGTGACTGAAATAAGAATTAATCTATGGCACACAGACACATTGTTTACAGAATCTAGAGAGACAGAGAATGAGAGAGAGAGAGAGAGAGAGAGAGAGCACACAGATTATTTTTATAGGTAAAACTTATTCACATTTTTTTTATAGAGCTTTACTTGTGCATTTGTTCTTTAAGTCAGATTTAATTTTATCTTGGATATTTTTTGCCTCTATTAGTTTTTTTTTTTTTTTTTTTTTTTTTTACAGTAACATTTACCTTATGAGTTACAACAGTAGGAAATCGATTAATATTGATAGAAAATAAATGACATACTTCTCCCCTGGTCAATGTCGGGTAGGCCTGCAGGTAGTAAATTAGACGAAAATTAATTCAATGTGAAGTTGCGTTTCAAGATTTTATCAACACAAAGATTGATATAAAAAAAAAAGAAAAAAGAAGATTTGAATGTTGTTATTTGAAAAGAAAATCTTTTTTTTTTTTTTTTTTTTTTTTTTTAGTATTAAAATTTCTTTTCTTAAAAAAACACACACAAATGAATTTTCGAGCTTAAATGTTTCCAATTTGATGCTTCCACAGATTTTTTTTGTGAGCATTTCATGTGCTTTTAATCATGTGCCTTATTCAAAGTAAATCTGTATGGCTTTATTATAAATTTACTTTAATCATATATTATTGCAACAGTTGTAGTATAATATATGTTTTGCTTTGACAGTACCAATTAGAAATGTGTGTGTGTATATATATATATATATATATATATTAAGTACGGCATAATCGTATTGACACACCGGTTCTTGTCAGATCACTGAAGTTAAGCAACGTTGAGCCTGGTTAGTATTAGATGGGTGACCATTTGGGAATTCTAGGCACTGTATGTGCTCTCTGCTTATCTCGGCATTTGTTTCCAGTCGTCCTGTACTTTACTTGCCACTGGTATTTAACAATGTCGTCTCAGGAGAACGGTGGTTGGAGATTGTGCACCTCCTGCCACAAAAATTTTGTGTGCAAGCAACCCTTCATGGGTATCCATAGTCTGTCCAAGACTGAAGGAGCCTGCTTATATATATATATATATATATATATATATATATATATATATATATATAGGGTCGTTTTATTTATTTATTTTTTTATTTTAGAGGCTGCAAACTTTAAATTGACAACTCTATTTTCTTTAATTGCAGATTTGGTAACTATTGGTTGTAAATGCCAAAAAATTAATCTATGGAATAAACCACATATTTGTATAATAAAAATATTTTTTCTGTGATTTATTTTAACTTTAAGTGTGCTGCCTTTAAAAAAGCACCTTATCTATCTATCTATCTATCTATCTAATCTATCTCTCTATATAAATAATAATAATAATATAAATAATAATATAAATAATAATAATGGTATAAGTACTCGAGTACGCAAAAAATAAATGTGAAACTTATGATTACACTCTGTATGGGTCGGACAATTTTAGAATCAAGGTGAATCACAATTTCTTATTTTCAGTTTTCTTTTTGTTGGGATATATATATATATATATATATATATTTATTTCAAAGAGAAAAATGGAGCTTGTATTAGATTTAAACGTACCTCTGAAAGAGGAACCATTTCTCATAGGTGTTACCTTAACCACTTGGCTAACAAGTTGAATGTTTGAAAAAGGCTGAATTTGTATATATAAATTGTCTTTCCAGCTTTGTTCATTGATGGTCATGTTTTCATCATCATCACAATCTTTTTGAATGATAATGCTTCTTATACAAGTGGTTAAGGTGCATCCATAATAAGTCTTTCCTCTTTTGGTGGTATAGAATCCTGTAGAAATCTCATTTTTTTTGTTTGTGATGTTCTACGTTTATTCCCAGCTCCATTGATTAAATATTCCATTCTTCTTTTTCTTTACATGTCTTTGAAACATGTAATCATATGACAGTTTAGCCACTTCTTTGAATTCTTGCAAGATCTTTCAAGCTAGTCTTTCTCTCCACAATCTCAGATGGTTGAGTCAGTTTTTAGAATCCCATCTGACCAACTTTTGATCACTTCTATTCTCATCTGAGCCAGGAAAAAGGATTTTAGAAGAAGGAGGGAGGAATTCCAACATCAGTAGGAAGGGTTGGAGCCATTCTCTAGCTCTCTGGTCCACAGTTGCAGTCTGATCTCTTCCTGAGATATTGTTAGTGGCTGAATATGGCTGAGGAAGCTTCACCTTGATTTCAGTCATTGAGCTGTTGGTTCACATCCATAAAGAAGATGGCGTTTATCACTGGTAATCTTTGTGATTGGAACTTGGTTGGCAACTTCCTGTCTTACATCTGTTGCCCTTCATTTTAGAAAATTATCCACGCAAACAGAAAACCAGCAAAATAGCAGAGTAATACATTTTTCTAATTTATAAATACTGATTAAAATTATTCCCATTACAAAGTTGAATTTTTTTTTTTTAAGTTTGCTAAAATTTACTTAAAGTGAAAAGGAAAAGGTCATTTGAATGAGCAAATCTATTTATAAATAAGAAAAATGTTTTTCAATTAACTGAAAAAAAAAAATCACACTTTTATAAATTGACTTAATATTTATTTTTTTTTACATAAATCTTGAAGTCAAAATTGATTATAGATTTTAATAAAAAAATATTTTTATCATAACTCCATTCAGCATCTATTTTTTTTTTTCAATGTTATTTAATCACCTGTACACAAAATTAGTGTTAATATTTTTTCTAGGCTTAATTTCTTCCCTGATTATGCCGAGTATTCAAAGGATAGGAATTCTGAACATTTTTTTTTTACTATCCTGAGTATCCTGAAAATTAATTATTGTTTGCCAATAATTTCCTTTTTTTCTTCTAAGGTTTGTAAAATTAAATTTTTTTAAATAGCGTGATAAGTCTCTTTTTTTCGTCATGTTCATTTCTAAATACAAATCACTAATTTATCTTTTAACAATTGTTGACACACTCGTTCTCAGTGAATTACTGAAATTAAGTGATGTTTGAGCCTGATTTACTGATTTCACTAATTTAACTTTAACAATTGTGGTGTGTTGTAATAAATCATTTTTGAGAGTTTATTTCTGTATTGTGTTGAAAATTCCAAATTGAAACAGGTACTAAGAAAAAATAACTTTTTTCCCAATAAATATAAATGATTTGATTTGAAAGTAAAATTTCTCTTTATAAAACTAATACTGTGAGAAATGTAATTTTTCAACATAATTATAAATAAAATAAAAACAACTTATTTTTTTTAAATTTCATTTTTCTTTAAATTATATAATGCCTATACTGAGAATACTTGTGATAATAACAGGATAAATTTAAAAATTAATAACTTTCAAAATTTTTTTATAATTAAAAAAAATCACTTAATAAAATACAAAATTTGATTTTGTATTTTATTAAGTGATTTTTTTTAATTATAAAAAGATTTTGAAAGTTATTAAGAAAATGCTTTGTATTGGATGTGTGATGTAAAAGAATAAAATGAAAGAATGAATACTTGAACTAATCTTTTTTATATGCAAAATTATTTAACACATTATTTTATAACTTATCACATATTTAGTAGACCAAATAAATAACCACTTTTTTCTTTTTCCGAAAACCTTGTACTGTAAATGAGGCATTAATAAATGTGAAAGGTTTGATTCTTCCATTGTCTTTTTAAAATCCTTAAGCTACAGGCAGGCCATGTTTCTATTATGAATGGTATAAAAATCATCAGAATTCTGTAGAATTTAGGCTCAGAGAGTAAAAGGAATGTATATTTATTAACTTTGATTCATCGTTATTTTGATTAACCATTATTTTTTATTAACCTACAAAGACTATTGGAATATCAGTTTTTACAATATTTATTTGCTGTGTTTTTCTTCCTGTTTTGATTTCATTTATTTATTTATTTTTTTCACACATTTTACAGGGTTGGAACAACTTTCTTCTTTATATATATATATATATATATATATATATATATATATAATTTGAGGTTGATTTTTTTTTTTCTTAGAATTCCGTTTTCGAAAATAAGGGTTGTTGCCTGAAGAGGTCTCTAGTTAGTAAATACTAGTAGACTGAAACATGCTCATGACTGTGTAGCAACAAACTACTGCTTATGTAAAGACAATTTAATATATATATGTATATATATATATTTATATATATATATATATATATATATATGATGTATGTGTGTGCATTTCAGCAGCATGTTTTTAAGGCAAATGCTATTAAATAAGTTTGATTTTTGTTTTGTATGGTTTTTCGAAATTTATTTGTGATTTTCCAAATAGCCATCTGCTATTCTGATTGAATTAGTATAAATTCCAAATTTTTTAATTTTTTATTTTGCATATACTTATTTGATTGCTTGTATCATCAAGAGAGAATTAGTCTTCACATGTTTTCATCTATTTTCATTTAGTCTTTAATGGTAAATACTAAACAGTAATACTAGCCACTACAAATGCAAATATACAGAGACTGCCCTCCCCTGCCAAATAATTAATAATGATTTAAGGAATCAAATTGAAAGTACTTGCAAAAAAAAAAAAAAAAAAAAAAAAAAATAATAATGAAAAATATGGAAGGTGCATATTCAATTGAAATACCAAATGGATTATTTAGAAAATTAAAAAAAAGTTGCTATTAATATTTGGTTATATATATTATAAAATATGTATATAGGCAGCAATTCTTCATTTAAACATGCATTTACAATCATCTTGTATAAGTTTAAAATTTTTTTCAAGTTGACATATAATCCTCCTTCACAATCAGAAGTAAGAATTATATGAAATCAGAAAATACCTTAAAAATATCAGACAACAACTCAATGTTAACGTTAACATTTTTTTTATAAGTAAATTTTAGAAGCTATCTGATCAATTTAAAATGCCCTTCAATTAATAAAGATTTCTATCTGTTCTCTGCAACGTACCATCTAGAAAAAGAACTTAAACAAATTTGTCTCAGCATTTCTAATGATGATTAATTTGGGCTTTAATTGTTGCATTCTTGAAAACGATACCAGTGGATTGAAAGCTTGAATCTATCAATATGAAATTTGGATAATTTCTTGGTACTTGTATAAACTGCTGCTCATGGTTGACTTGAGTATTTTTGTATAATTAAAACAAACAAAAAAATGAAAGGTCGAATGTTTGTAGCACAGATTCTAGTATGAAAATGATCCACTAGGTTCAATAATGTTGTTAAAGATTAGGGTTATAGAACCAACGTAATAAAAGCGGTTAATTTCTATATGCGAACCAAGACTGTTTTCATCATATATCTGAATTTAGATAAAGGACTGAAGTCGGCCATACTTTTTTATTAGGAATAAGAAGGACAATACATTAATCAGAAATAAATAAACTGAACCGACAGAAGATGATGCTGTTTTTGATATAATACATATAAATATATATATAAACATATACACATACCTAACTTTATATTGAGTGTATTTAGGCAGCATTCTTTTATTTATGTAAGCGTTGTTAAATATAAAAGAATTCTTAAGCTTGATTATACCTTTTTTTTTTTTTTTTGTTAAATTTTTTTCAGAATTTTATAAATTTTATATCACAATCATAAACTATTAATGAATGTTCCATAAGTCATAAATCGAAAATGCTATAATGATTTTTGACACAATGGGGTGAAAAAATAAAAAAAGGTATAATCAATAAAAAAAATTATGTTTAATAATGTTTGCTTATATATATATATATATATATATATATATATATGTATATATATATATGGTTTATTTGTGTCTTGGGCTGTATATTTTATGCAAATGAATTCGAAATAGGTCATATTTAAATTGCAATTGGAATTTTTGCAGGTTTGGCTGGAATTTATATTATAATACTACTCTGCTTTTTATTGAGTACTTTTTTTTATAAGAACCAGAGGTTCATTGGTTAACGTCTAGAAAACTACAGCAGTACAGTCAGTATATTATGCATACATAGTTTAGCTACACATGCAGAACCTGTTTTAGTCACAACATCCTCAGGCCAACAAGTTCATTTTCATGATTTTAATTTGTGGAATGAAGATGCCAGGTTTATTAAAGCTGTTATTGAAACATATTCTACATGTGTAATGAAACTGTTTGTATAAATAAAATATTTGGGTTTGTATTACTGTACACATAGATTCGAAAAAGTTGTCAAAAAAACAAATATATAACAAATAAATGTTATCAAAGGCAAAATAAGTTACTTTTCTACCTAACTGGATATATTTTTCGTGTTTTTATTCAATGTAACATGTTTATTCAGCTCGAAAAGCATACAGTGTTTAGCGATGTATTGGAAAATTCAAAATGGCGCCCGACACTCTCTTTAACACTGTAAGTTCAGGAAAAGATGTTATAAATAATAAACTAGACAAAATACTGTTAGAAATTCGCTCATTATATGTTACCGTGACATAAGTTGATATATATTCGGTGTTTTTTAAATAGTATTTTATCTAGTTTATTATTTATAACACCTTTCCCCAAACTTACCATGTTAAAAAGAGTGTCGGGCGCCATTTTGAATTTTCCAATACATCGGTAAACACTGCATGTTTTTCGAGCTGAATAAACATGTTACATTAAATAAAAAAAAAAAAAAAAAATATCCAGTTTGGTAGAAAAGTAACTTATCTTGCCTTTGATAATATTTATTTGTTATATATTTGTTTTTTGACAACTTTTTCGAATCTATGTGTACAGTAATACAAACCCAAATATTTTATCACAGATAAATAGCTTTATTTGTTATTGAGCACTATTATATAAACACAGTAAAGATTCTCTGGATTTTTACTCTGTGGATACAAACTTTATCTGGATTACTATATATATATATATATATAGTAAATAATTGAGGTTTATATTAACACTTTACAGCAGTTTCATGGCAGACCCAATTGTCAGAAGTATACTATCATCCATGTATATCATTATCATTAAATATTTGAATACAAGTTCTGAGCTGAAAAGCGAATTCTGTTTATACTTTTACAAATTTGTCACAATGTCATCGTATTGCATTATGTTTTCTTTATTACTGCATGATAATATTCTTAACCATCTGATCTGCTTTTCTACTTATTCGCTTTTTGCATTCATGCATTTAAATATATAAGGACATTTCTGATGATTGGGTCGACTGTAGAACTGCAAAGATAAGGCCCTTTAATTATTTATTATTGTTATAAAGCTCTCTCTGCAAGGATATTTAACCTTTTGTAGCTCTGTTCTGATTACGGCAAATTGATTTTTCATGTTATCGAAATAAAAACGTTTTGAAAGTGACAAAATTTGCGAAATACTGTATTTGTCATGTTTTGTTCAATTTGAAATTATACAGAAGGCAACAACGTTTTTATGTTATTTAGTAAAAATAAATAAGAAAAGACGTTTGGTTATGGAAAATTCATGAGGTAAATGGATGCTAGTTATGACTTTGGAATCACATTCTCCAGAATATTATCTTATCTCATTCACACTATTGGGTAATTTTCATCTGATCTTTTGCAATGAGAAGTTATTGTTACTTAAATTGTTTGTCTTCAGACTATTACATTCATCATCAATGTTGATATTATTTTTGTTGTTTTTGGCTGATGTGTCCTCTAATTTACTACAGTTATTTTGTACAGTGAGTGAATGAAAGGCTGCTTGTAACATTACTTAAAGACAACATTATAATTAGATGTCATAAATCAAATTAGTTTATGCATGTTAATGATATTCAAGTAATCAAAAAAATAATTATAATTATTTATCTGAAATAAGACAAGTTCATAAATTACTGGGGCTTTAGACTATAAACGAACAATGCTTCCAGTTTAACAATATTTCTGGTTAGAACAGTTTTTTTTTTTTTTTTTTTTTAAAAAGAAACTGATGTGAAATAGATTATTTTCTTGCAAAGGACATGATAGAAGATAATTTGACTAGTTAGAATCAAATATCTATTTTTATGATGTAATGTTATTAGGGCCTAAAATCATATCATTTCTTTATATATTATATTCTAGTGATTTTTTTTTTAATGGATAAATACAAAACAAATAGTACATACAAAACATTAATACACATAGATAACCAAGAAAATTATTGTAAACAAACAGTAGCGTTGACAAAGGCCGAAGAATATATTGTCTGAAACATAGCAATGCCAATGTTGATATCAATGATAATAGTAAAAAGACAAACGTGTAAAATCTTTGGATGTTGGGATTGAGCGCACAAATAAGAAACAAAGCTGTCTTCGTCTTAAATTGATATTTCCTAAATTGATGCTTGCCAGACATCCATGCTTAATCTTTTAAAAGATTTTTTTTTTCAAGATGCTGCAAAGTAGATTTTTTTTTTCCTGAATAAAATTTTCTCACTGATCAGAGATGTTTTGCTCAGAATTAAATCTCAAATCTTCCAAAATTCCATTTTTGGATGGATATTTCCATCTGTATGCATATATATATTTTTGAAGATTCAAGAAAACAATAGAAAAGATGCCATCAAATTTATTTAATTGCTAATGTAGTCACCATTCTTCTTCTTTTTTTCTTTTTTATCTTTTGTCCATCTACAAATAATCTTTATATCCCATTCATAAAATTCCTTAGGTTTTCGATTGAAAAGGGGAACTAATTTTTTATTTTTTCTCTTGAAGTAAGTCTTAATCCACGCAAATGTTTTTTTTTTTTTTAAATTTCTAAACAGATAGCAATCTGTATTATTTGAATTATTCAGACTACTGATCTCATCTTAGGTGTTTTATTCACAACATTTTGGTTAATATAACTGCCAACCTTTCTTAAGTATATCTTGTTGAACCTGCATGGAATTTCAAACAGACACCTTTATTTAATCCATGGGAGTAGCATGCTCTTGTTCCCTCAGCCATAACTTGGTAGAAATCTTAAGTAATTCGCAATTGTATTTTGAGTATTGCTCTCACTGAGGATTGAACCTTCAACCTCCAGAAGAGTGTAACTTAGAACTGAATTTTACCAAGTACTTTATACGTAGTCTGAATATTCTAAATAATACGACTTATCAACCATCATCTCAAAAATTCAGAAAGAGATAGCAATCTGTTGGTGTGACGTCTGGAGAATATGGTGGGCAATTCATAATATTCCAAACATATTTTTCTGGGATAATGTTGAATTTTTTTTTCACATAATTATTTTTAAGAAAAGAATGGTGATTACATTAAAGATTAAATCAATCTGATATAGTGTTTATTTTTTATTGTTTAATTGGATGGTAAAGAAGTTGATATGACTTTTAAGAGAGGGACAATAGTAGACAAGCTTTTATTTTCTGACAGTGTCGTTTGATGTTCATGTTTGTTTACTGCTTATGTTGACCCTGTTCGCTTCTTTTCTTTGTTGTCAAATTTCAATGTAAATATAACAACAAAAGAAGAAAAATTGGCAAATAAAGAAAATAATCTGAATACATTTTGTTTAATCGTTGATTTTTTTTTTTTTTTTTTTTTTAGATATGTAAACTTTATTGAGACTAGCATTCTCATTTTTAAATATTACGTCTGTTATGTTATGTTAGCTAAGTATACATCGTGAAAATATGCGAGATGCCTCCAATAACTTTCCAGGCTTTTTTTGTATGGGCTCGCTGTACCACACGCTGGGGGAGGGGCATTGTGACAAGTGTCCAGTCCCCGAACAATGTATCTATCGACGGCATCCGTCGACACATCCTTGATGTGCGGCCGGTAGTGGTGTCATCAGAGGAAGACAGCGACGTTCACAAAGAGGCTCCGCGGAGATCGCAGCGAGAGAGACGGCCGCCATGTTGGTCGAGCGACTACGTGATGGGTTGACATGTGATGATCGTGTAGATCAAGGGGGCGTGTGGTTTGAGTTGTCCCCCTTTGCAAATTACACACATAGTACACACATAAAACACATAGTACACACATAAAACTCTAGTTTCCTTTGAAATAATCTCCTCCAACTGCAATACACTTGTTGTACCTGTGGTTTGAGTTGTCCCCCTTTGCAAATTGGCTGTTTGAAGAAATGGAAAACTAGATGGCTCTGGTTGATAGTCAATTTGCATAAGTGGAGAAATGGGCAGCATATAAACGGTACTTTTTTTTTAAGCAGGGTGAAGAGCGCAGAGAGTGAAACGACGGTTGGAAGAAGTGACAGTGAATTCTTTTTGTGATGGTGAATTATTTTTGGACGTTGAAGCGCTCAACCTTTTGGAAGGAACAGCTGTGTCTTATATATTTTTTAAAAATTTCTTTTTTTTTTTCTACTTCACTACAAGCTATTTCGGCGGGAACTATGGAAGCAAAGAGGATCAGCAGTGAAATGCTTAAGACGTTCTCTGGAGAGGGAGATGTTATAACCTGGCTGACCAAGGTTAAACTTGTCGCTAAGTTGCGGGACATCGCGGATGTAGTCAGCTTGATACCGCTGTATCTTGGTGATGCTCTGGCCCTATATCTGGAGATGCGGGAGGAGGATCGACTGTCTGTTGACGCCATTGAGGAAAAGTTGAAGTAAGCATTTACCGAAGGACCGTTTGTGGCATATGGCAAACTAAGCTGTATGGTGTGGACCAGAGAGCCTGTCGATGTTTACGCCAATAATATCAGGAGGTTGACGGGACTAGCAGGATTCAATGGAGGAGGCCGTCGACAGATGGTTAAGATGGCCTTTATCAATGGCTTCCCAGACCATATTTCTATAGCTCTGCAGCAACTGTCCGGTGTAAATACTATGGAGGTGGCGGAGTTGATTACACAGGCTAGGGTGCTGGCCAGGAAAAAAGAGAGTGAGCAGGGAATCGTAGCTGTCGCTCAATGAAGCAAACTGCAGCAGGAAATTGTGAAGGACGAAAAGCAGAGAGGACTGTGGCAGAGACCCAGGTACTCTGGCAGATGCTACCAATGCCAAGGCCCCCATATGGCGAGGGAGTGCAGGGAGCCAAAGCCAAAAGTCACGTGTTACCACTGTGGGGAAGTCTGCCACATCAGCAGATTCTGTCCCCAGGGAAACGGACAGGGGGAAGCCACTGCGCCGGTGGCTACCCCACTTATTCGATGAAGGCGCTTCAGAGTATGTCACCACAAGTAGAGGTGACCCTAAATGGACAAAGTGCAAAAGCCGTTGTCGACACGGGCTGTACTTCAACAATTGTCACCAAAGACATGGTTGACACATGCAATGGAACCAGCAGCATTACGGCAGTTGACGGCAGAGAGGTGAAGTGCAATAGCACAAGTATCGTTCGGTTGATGGTACGTGGGATGTCACTAACAATCCAGGCGATTGTTATTAACAAAATTGTCACGGGTGTCGATGTGGTGCTAGGGATGAACGCAATTGCTCGACTAGGGGGCGTTACGGTATATAGGAACTCCGTGAGATTTGGAGGACATCAAGGGGCTGCAGGTGTGCAATTCGAAAAAGGTGTCACAGGAACGGCCGGGTCAGACAAAAGTTGCACGATAGACGACTAAGATTTCTCTGCACACTTTGATGGTGAGAAATGGACAGTCAAGTGGGCATGGAAGGGAGAACCTCCCATACTGAACAACAGAGTGGAATGCTACGAGCATACGTTGCAAGGACGCACAAGAGTTGAATTTGAGAAGGAGGTGGACCGATGGATCTCAGTGGGGATTTTAAGACCATGGAAGGAGAAGGTGGAAGGTGTGCTGCCGTTAATGGCGGTTGTTCAGCCCACAAAACAAAAAGTTCGGCCAGTACTGGACTTCAGGGAGCTGAACGTACACATTGTGTGTCACATGGGAGGGGATGTGATGGACGTGTGCGGAGAGACCATGTGAGAGTGGAGGCAGATTCAGAAGGCTGCGACGATTGTGTATTTAAAATCTGCATACCTACAGATCCACATTTCACAGGAATTCTAGAAATACCAGCTGGTCAGATACAAGGGCCGAACGTACTGCCTGACTAGGTTGGGTTTTGGCCTGAATTCTGCACCAAAAATCATGGCAGCGATCTTCAAAACGGTGCTAAGCAAGGAGGACGCAGTCAGAAGAGCCACCAGTTCCTACATTGATGATATTTTGGTGGATGAGACGGTAACAACTGTGGAGGACGTAGTAAAACACCTCAACAGCTTTGGGCTAATTGCAAAACGCCCGGAATCGTTGGCGGGAGGAGCTGTGTTAGGGCTCCAACTAAGAAAGGACCAGATAGGACGGTTAGTGTTCCGGAGGGGAAATGAGATCCCGGAGGTGTCGGAAAAATTGAGCAGGCGAGAACTCTTCTCAATATGCGGAAGACTGGTGGGCCATTACCCTGTTGCAGGATGGCTACGGACTGCATGTAGTTATATCAAAAGGCTAGCTAGTGGAGCGAAGTGGGAGGATGGAGTTCATAAAGAGACTGTGGACATTATGAGAGAGATTATTGAAGAGGTGAAGTGGGAGGATCCAGTGAGAGGTGTTTGGCATGTACCCAACAGTGCAGAAGGTGTTGTGTGGTGTGATGCAAGCTGTATAGCAGTGGGGGTCACCTTGGAGATAGGTGGTGTTACTGCAGAAGATGCTGCTTGGTTGCGGAAGAAGGACGACGTGGCTCACATAAATGTGGCGGAACTGGATGCGGTTATGAAGGGCATCAACTTAGCCTTGAAATGGGGGCTACAGAATGTTGAGGTGAGGACCGACTCAGCCACTGTGTTCTCTTGGATCCAGTCTGAAGCTACAGGAGAAAGGAGGGTGAAGACAAAACGTGCTGCCGAGATGCTAGTAAAGCGTCGATTGATGATGTTAAGGGAGCTGATTAGGGAATTTGATCTTCAACTTAGGGTCACTATCGTTCCTTCAGCGAAGAACAGAGCAGATGTGATGACGAGGGTGCGGAAGACCTGGCTAAAGGTGCCGAATGAGGCGGCTGTTGCAATATGTTGTTTGAATGAAGACACTCTGAAGAATTTGTATGACATGCACCATTTTAGAGTGGGTAGAACCTTGTTCTTGGCCAAGAAGGTGGACCCCAGAATCACAAAGGAGGCTGTTAGGACAGTGGTTGAAAGATGCAGCCGGTGTCAATCGACCCTACGCCGAGTAGACACGAAGCTGGTGAGGTTCAGGTGGCAGAGAACTGGAGCGGGTTGGCGATAGATGTAACACACTATCGACAGAGGCCGTATCTGTCAATGGTCGACTGTGGACCAGGAAGAGTAGCCATTTGGAGGGAGATCAAGGCAGAAAATGCAGGTGAAATTGCAAAGGTCTTGGAAGAGGTGTTTTTGGAGAGGGGTCCAGTAACGGAAATGCTAATGGACAATGGAACTGCCTTTTGCTCAGCTGCCATGGAGAATGTGTTGGATAAGTGGGGAGTGCGGCGCTATTTCAGGGCTGCATATAGACCAGGTGGAAACGGAATTGTGGAGTGGCATCACAGGACCATTAAGGCTATAACTGAAAGGGGCCAGATTTCGCCGCCAGAAGCTGTCTTCTGGTATAATATGGCTCCAAAGTCAGGGCAAAAAGTGGAATCAGTGCCGCAGAGGGCAGTCTTCCCCGAACGCATCCCGAACTGCACAGGTACCCGCGGAGGAAGGCGAGAAGCGAGTGACTGTGCGAGTGGGAGAGGAAGTGTGGATCAAACCACCTGATGCTCGCTGTACCACATGCTGGGGGAGGGGCATTGTGACAAGTGTCCAGTCCCCGAACAATGTATCTATCGACGGCATCCGTCGACACATCCTTGATGTGCGGCCGGTAGTGGTGTCATCAGAGGAAGACAGCGACGTTCACGAAGAGGCTCCGCGGAGATCGCAGCGAGAGAGACGGCCGCCATGTTGGTCGAGCGACTACGTGATGGGTTGACATGTGATGATCGTGTAGATCAAGGGGGCGTGTGGTTTGAGTTGTCCCCCTTTGCAAATTGGCTGTTTGGAGAAATGGAAAACTAGATGGCTCTGGTTGATAGTCAATTTTCATAAGTGGAGAAATGGGCAGCATATAAACGGTACTTTTTTTTTTTTTTAAGCAGGGTGAAGAGCGCAGAGAGTGAAACGACGGTTGAAAGAAGTGACGGTGAATTATTTTTGGACGTTGAAGAGCTCAACCTTTTGGAAGGAACAGCTGTGTCTTATATATTTTTTTAATTTCTTTTTTTTTCTACTTCACTACAGTACCATTCCAACAACTTCCACTTTTAAGTTTGTGTAATTAATCTCATGGCAGACGAAATGAACAGTGAAAAAACAAGAAAAAATTGTTTGGAGAGTAACGGAAGGAAATATTTTTTGCTAAAACACACACAAAAAAACAAATTTGAATTGGATTTATTTATTTTTGTTTGTTCCTTTATGACAGTACCGGATGACGAGAGAGGTTTGAACTGTAATGAACAGTTTGAGCGTAACAGCTACGTTACATTATTTTCATAAAGAAAAAAAATCATTTTTAAGCAATTGAAATTCATTAAGCATTGCAACATAAACCTACCAAGTACGAGTCATTATTGAGTTATCTCCCTTTCTTGAGATATGCTATATTGAGTAATGCAATTTTATTTTTTTCCATTAAGATCGATTTCTTAAAATGCATTTTTATTTTGACGAATTCAAAACTCATACCGTCTGACAAGGGACATAACTCAAGTTGTCTTACACCATAGTTTATAATAAAAAAACAAAACAAAAAACAAGAGTCATGTCTTTGGTCCAAATTAGCAGAAGAAAATGCATAATTGTATATCTAAACTTAGTCTTACAGTGAGTCCTTATTTACTTGACTCCCCACAGCTTCAAGGTTAGGCACAAGGTCGGTTTTTAATTTGGTAAAAATCTAACTCCCCGAAAAAGGAGCACTCTGGATTGAGAGAAAAATTGCTTCAGCCTAGAAGGATTTCTTCTTCACTAATCGACAAAAAAAAAAGAAGATAAAGCATAGTATCTAGATAGGTACTACACTTTGTTCTTTGAGAGACATATCAGCAAATAAGTTATATTAATGCCATATCAACCTACTTTTCTATGTAAATAATTAACACATCATGCTCAGTTTAGTATTTGAAAGCAAGGGTTTGACAACCGGTTAAGGGTTTTTTTTTTAATAGGAAAGGAGAGCTTTTGATACTTGTCCAGAATTTCCCTTATATTAAAAACAAAAATAAAGAAAAATCTGTATCCCTGATGAAACGAAAATATCACATTCCAAAAATAACGTAACTTGATCAAGTCTTTTCATTTTTAAATAAGAAAATCAAATTTTATACTACCATCTACGGCAACACTTCCAAGGTTGATAAAGATCAGGATCTTGTAGATTCTCTCTCCTCCAATCTGTGTTGTGCAGTACAATGGAATAAAAAATGGCTTGTTACCTTTAATACATTCAAAACCAAACTGCTGTCTTTTCACCACCAATACTCAGATGGCCACTTCGCCTCGTTTCACTGAAGCACCCAGCTTTGAAAAAACTAAACTTTACCCCTGATCTGAAATGGAAGACCTAGATAAGATCCATTGTCAAAATCACTCTGAAAAACATTGGGATCATTCTACTGCTCCAGAAAGTATCCCACTCCCAACAAGAGTCAAATATGGCTTAAGATGGAGTAATGTTGCCACATCTGGAGTGGAGCCCTGTAGCAACAGTCATGGAAACAAGGATTCAAGGGTGTCGTGCGTATTGTAAAAAGTCATCCACACTCTATACCCGACCGATAGGAAATGAAAAAGTGACATATGCAAATTAAGACGTGGTTGAATGCAGGCAGATAAAAAGGCAGTATTTCTTTTATCAAGAAGATTGTTTGTTGACTCAGTCGTTTGTAAGTGGGAAGAAAGAAAGACGGATTTTCTACGAACGACGAAACAAGAAAAGAAAAGGGATTGTTGTTTTTGTGTGTGCTGAGAACATTTAACGACAGTTAAAAGGAAAACTTTAATTTCAACATTTCGAGCTATTCTGGCCATTATCATGGCGAAAATACAACTAAGCAGTGACATGGTAAAGCTATTTACTGGTGAGGGAGACGTAGTAGCATCGCTGAAGAAGTTAAGGTTGGTAACGAGATTTCAAAAGATAAATGATGTGGCAAGCCTTCTGCCATTTGTATCTGGCGGGGGATGCATTGGCCCTCTACTTGGAGATGAGCGATTGACCAACTCGACGTCGGGCTGATAAAGACTCGATTAACAAAGGCAATCCTGGATGCTGCGTTCTCAGCTTATAGGAATTTAACCATGGTGAAATGGGTTGGTGAGCAGGTGAACGTTTACACAAACATTATCAGATGGTTGGTTGGACTGGTTGGTTTTGAGAGAGGCGAACTAGTAAATCTTGCCAAACTGGTTTTTACCACGGAGTTCCCTTATGCCATTTCCAACAAACTCCAGCAAGCACCAAAAATTGAGACCCTAACCATGAGAGACCTAATAGCAAGAGCAAGGGTGCTAACATCAACCAGAGACCAAAGCCATTACATGGTTGCAGCCATGAGTCCATCCATTGGTAAATCTGCTGTTCCTACTAGGAATAGCCCTGGCACAGGACTAAACTTCTACAAATGCGACCGCAAGGCTCACATAGTGAGTGATTGCCAAAGATGTGGAACCCATTGCTACGGATGCAGCAAGGTTGGACACTAGGCCCAGGACTGTTTGGGGAGGCATCAGCACTAGCCTACTCCTTAACCAAGATGTAAATACGGCGCTCCCAGAGATTGTCGTCTACATTAATGGAATGTGGAGTTTGGTATTAATTGACGCAAAATGCTCACATACAATAATAAATGCAAATTGATGGCGATCCTGGAAGACAGCAAAAGTGGACATCCTGACTATTGGAGGCTCATCTCACGCATGCTATATGATGAGGAGTAGTTACTATTTCAACAGACAACAGTGACTATGTTAGAATCGATGCTCTGGTGGTGCATGGTAAATCACTGGGATTTGATCTGTTGTTAGCAATCAATGGGTGCAATCTGGATCGGTGTCAGGAAAGTTTCCATGTGTGTCGCTATCTCCATCAGTGAACCGGATGTTACTGCTACATTTGACCATCAGAAACGAGCATGGATCATGGAATGGAAATGGTCAGATGACCACCCACCTGAAGGACTGCGTAATGGAGTGCCAGAATATCGAGTGGCTGCAGAACTTTGACCAGATTATGATCAAGAACTCTGGGCATGGATGGACAAGGGCTGGCTCGTGCCATACTCGGAAGACAGACTCGAACTTCCCAAGGGATTAATTCCATTAATGGCAGAATAAAGCAAAGGTGCGGCCAGTGATGGACTACCACAAACTTATCAATCATGTAGATGCATTCCTGGTGAATGCAGATGTTTACACTGCTAAGATGTGCGAGTGGCGCTAAAAAGGGGCAAACGTGTCACTGCTTGACATCCGGAGAGTGTATCTCCAAGTATGAATCTATGAGACATTGTGGTCATATCAAAGACTAGTGTGTGCACAGCCAGGAACTGAATGTATCGATCGATGCCAGCACACTAGCAACTGGAGTGGCATTAGAAAGAGATGGAACTGTGGTGGAGGACGCTTGCTGGTTGTGATCTGAGAATATTAATCTGGCTGAATTGGATGCCGTGTTGAGAGGAATTAACTTGTTGCTTCAGTGGCAGGCCAAGGTGTTACACATAAAGACCAACTCTGCATGTGTACACAACTGAATGTCAGACACTCTCAGCGGGAAAGTGTGAGTTCACATCAAAGTTGCCAATGAGAAGACAATTAAATACCCTCAAAGAATTGGTGAAAGAATATGGGGTCTCAGTAGACATGACATTGATTGCGTCAATTAATAACATGGCCTATCAGCTGACATGTGTATCACAATGATGGTTCAATACTATGAAGAAAAATGTAGAACCTGAGCCACTGATCCGTGCAGTGCATGTTGCTGAACTGGATGTGAGCCAGATCATGGTCATTCACAGAAACAGTGGACATCCAGGGGTGCGACGCACTGCTTATTTTCCTGAAGAGTTTGCTCTGTGAAGGTAAAAGCAGCAGTCAGATTGGCAATATGAACGCATGTAGAATGCCAATCTATAGATCCAGCGTCAGTTCACTGGTAGAAAGGAAAGCTAAAGGTGAGTATTGATTGGGAATGGACATTACACACTATTGTACTTACCATTTCCTAACTAGTGTGGAGGCAATTAGCATGGCAGGACTCGGCAACTATAATTCACCAAATAGAAGTAGTCTGTTTTGAACGTGGCCCACCTCGTGAACTACTGACAGCCTTTTGAAGCAAAGAATTCAGAATGTTCACAGATGAATGGGGTGTGAACTTGAGATTTCGTTTTGCATATTCCCCAGCCATGAATGGCATAGAAAAGAAATACCATCATACTGTGAAACAATGCACTGCCCTATACCGGAGACAGTTTACTGGTACTACGTGATTCCATTGCTGAGTCATGCCAGCTAATGCTATATACAGGTACGAGGTCTGGGTGGAAGAATCGATGTTATGCCATCAGTAGCAGGCCCGAGCATAGTCCATACTAAATTGGAGACTGTATGGGGAAGGCGCCAGAGAGTCATTGTACCATGAAATTTAGCTAGGGTGGGGTAACTGAGATAATTAGTTTGCAGTCCGTTTTGGTGGATAGGATGCCCTGACACATGAAGAACCTGTGCCCCCGATACAGTGTACTTATCAGAAGAAGATTCTGACAGCAGGACATCTTCGGAGAACAGGTTGGAAAGTCTTATATCTGATGAAGAAACAAACTTGGAAGATGGTCATGAGGCAGGAGTAGAAGACACGTATGCTCCCGATGAAGCCCATGGTTCTGAAGAGGCCCCACAATTGTGAAGAAGGACCCAACAAAGACGACTATTGCTGGATGCAGCCTGTGTGATCATGAGATGAGGGAGGAGTGTGACAACAGTCATGGAAACAAGCGTCCAAGGGTGGCGTGTGCTTATTGTTAAAAGCCACAGACACTCGAACTCGAAACCTGACAAATAGGAAGCAAAAAAGGTGACAAACGTGGTCAAATTTGGGCATATCAAAAGCCGGTATTTCTTTCATTCGGGAGAAGATTGTTTGTTGACTTTGAGTCGCTTGAACGTACGGTTAATGTGCATTTCAGTGGGAAGAAAGAAAGATGGATTTTCAACGAATGTCGAAAGAGGAAGAGAAAAAGGATTGTCGTTTTTTTTTGTGTGTGCCGAAAACGTTGCAAGTTGAAGAAGAAAACCTTTTTTTTTCTTTGCATAAACATTTAGTGATATTCGGTAGTTAAAAGGAAAACTTTAATTTCAACACTTCAAACAAAAGCATCCATTTCTGCCTTGACAGTGTATAAAACTGTCTTTGAAATTGAGTGAATGATGACACTTTCACATCCCTACTCCCTCTTTCTCACAGAAGAGACGTTGTGAGTCTATCTCTGCTCTATCAATACTTTTATAGTAAGTGCTCGACTGAGCTCCAATATATGGTCCCCGTTTTCAACAAATACTCGTCTAGCTAAAACAACCGCCATTAACTTTCCTCACTCCCTATCTGTGCCCAAAACCAAACGAAAATTCCATGAGCAGAGTCTCTTTCCTAGAACTATCCGTCTGTTGAACATGATCCTGTTTGTTTGCTTTCCGGCTGAATATACAATATATTCTTTTTTCTTTTTTTTTTTTTTTTTTACATGGTAGTCACCACTTATCAAGGCCTGGAAGCCATTTGGGGATAAGGGTTATTGCGTGTACAGTAATCAATGGGATAATATCGTAGAAATCGTTAGTAATGGAGATTTGATAAAGTGTCTTACTTAAGGGGGCGGTTTATCAGGAATTTGTTTATGTTGGACTTGAAAACATCTAAGTTGTAATCAGGTGGGAAACAAGCAAACGGAAGAGAGTTCCATAGAGGTGCACGTCTAAGAAAGAAGTTTTATTCATGGAATCTACGTTTTGATTTAGGCACAGATAAAGAGTGGGGAAAATTAATGACAGTGGTTTCAGCTAGACGGGTGCTTATTGTGAAAGATAGGTGAGGGGGGACCAGAGATTGGAGTTCAGGCGAGCACTTGGCATGGAAATAACGATAAAACAAAGACAGGCTCACAACGTCTCTTCTGTGGGAGAGAGGTTGCAGGGAAGAGAAAAGGGCATCCCCCACTAAGCCACAAAGTCTATTTTGTACTCTGTCAAGGCAGGATAGGCTGTTTTTAGCAGCTCCTTCCCAGATGTGGCAGCAGTACTCCATCCTTGGACGTACTTGGCTTTTATATAGATAGAGAATTGCATCAGCAGTGAGATACCTTCTAGAGCGGTAGAAGGATCCTACAATTTTTCCAGCGACCTTGGCAACAGATTTGATGTACGTGTTCCATTTTAGATCAGGAGTAAAGGTCAATCCCAGAAGCTTGTCAAAACATGGAGCCTCCCCAAGACGAGAGCCATCCATTTCAACTGATGCCAGATGGGGATCAGAGCGTTGATGATGTAAAGATAGGAGCTTAGTTTTAGATGCATTAAAAGTAACCAGCCATCTTTTCCCCCACTGTACCATTCGCTCAAGATCAGAGGAGAAAGAATCAGAGACAATTTTGTCATTTACGGCCTTTGACGTGTTACCATAGATGGTCGTGTAATCAGTATAGATGTCAACGAATGATTTAAGTATGTGTTTTGGGAGATCATTGATGTAGATCAGGAAGAGATCTTCAAGTCTAATGTGAATAAATTCGTATTGAGTCGCCTATTTAGAAAATCTATATCTGCCCAAGTTCCACTGCGACTGGCCTTGTCTCAACATTTTCCTAACACTTAACTCTTATCTTTGAGTGGCTTCTGGGTCTGGATAAGTCGTGACCCTCCAAGCAAAAAACAACAAAAAAAATCTGAAGAGTAGTTGTCTTGCCCACCATTTGTTTTTCATTCATGTGACACGTTTTTTTTTGTTGTGTTAAGTAAAGATTATACTTAAATTAATGTTTTTATTGTTCTCATTTGATTTCTTAATTTTTTTGTTATATTTTTTAACTGCGCAACAAATTTCTCTAACATCTAATTATCAATGAAACAATATGGTAGACTGTGCTTGCAAACTTTGGTATGTCATCTAGCCAAGAAAGAAGGAAAACTTGTTTATCTAAGCATTACGCCAGGTTGTCTTTGACTTTATCTTGCCATTGGACTTAAGCAATGCCAAATCAGAAGAAATGTAGTATCGCTAAACCTTTGCTTCATAATAAACTTATTGCACAATCACTCTTTCGGGTGTAATGCTATCATTTTAATTAAACGTGTTCCCTGTTTGAATCAAGTGACGAATATAAGGGGGAGAACTCTTGTTTATTTGTCACTTGTTGACATAAAATTTGCTTCCCTTGGTATGAAAACGAACAAGATATTTTTTTTCCTTTGATTATATAAAAATGTTTTTTAAAAAAATTTTTTTTTTTTAAGTTCAATTCATTTACAAATGAAAAAAAAAAAGTGTCTCGGACCTGTATGGAAATGGAACACCAACGCTTTCTTCTTTTTTACGAATCGGTTTTGCTGTCTGTCTTGGCATCAATAGTTATCCTGTTAAGTAATCTTTTGTTTAGGCCATCTGACGTCAGCCTCGATGCCGATCACAGCATCTTCGGACAATATTCTTTTGCAGATTATGCTTTTCGATTTATTCGCTTCATCTTGGACAAGAAATATTGGTATTTTTGTTACATTATGTCGACCTCCACAATTTTCTTTAAAATTATGACTTTTATAGGTTTTCAACTAATTATTTCTAAAGTTAAATATGTGTATGTGAAACGGAGGGGGTGTCGACATGTAGTTTCTAGAGATTGGATCATAAAATGGATAAGTTCCTAAATCTTACTTAAAGAACAATGACTCTCATTTTGGGAAGGCTCCATGTTTTGACAAGCTCCTGGGCTTGACCATTATTCCTGATCTGAAATGGAACATATACATCAAATTTGTTGCCAAGGTCGCTGGGATCCTTCTATTGATTCAGTAGATATCTCACTACTGATGCAATTCTCTATCTATATAAGAGCCAGATAATCCAAGGATGGAGTACTGTTGCCACATCTGGGCAGGAGCTGCTAGAAAGATCTTATCCTGCCTTGACAGAGTTCAAAATAGACTTCGTAGCCTAGTGGGAGATGCCCCTTTCTTTTTCCCTGCAACCTTTTCTCACAGAATAGACGCTGTGAGTCTGTCTCTACTTTATTGTTATTTTCATGGCAAGTGCTCATCTGAGCTCCAATCTATGGTCATCCCCCCCTAGCCAAACTTTCACGAGAAACACTCGTCTAGCTGAAACCACTATCAATAATTTCCCTCATTCTTTATCTGTGCCTAAACCTAAACGTAGATTCCATTAACAAACTTTCTTTCTTAGAACTGCACACCTCTGGAACTCTCTTCTGTTTACCTGCTTTCCAGCTGACTACAATATCCTTGAGAGGCCCCTGGGCCTTGATAAGTGGTGACTCCTTTGTAAAAAAAAAAGAAAAAATGTGAGTAAAGTTTTACAAAATAAAACAAAAAAAATAATATGCCAAATAAGTTTTACTTAACAAAATAAATTCTCTCTCATCTGTGTTTCCGTATTTTAATTTCTATTTTATTCACAAAAATATTAAGAACGAGGGAATATATATTTTTTTGTTTTTATTAAAAGTGAAAGATATTATTTCCTTTATTTTTATCATCAGTTATTAAGATTAAGCCTATTCTTCTTTGGTCATAAAATTAAATTTAGAATTATTTAACAATTAAATAAACAACCCTGACCAATAAACAACATTTGTGGTTGCTATAACTTTCCCACTTGAGCTGATCGGGCTTACTGTGCTATCATTCAACTAAAGTTAACTAATGCTAAACAAAAAATTGATCAGCTCAATCACAAGATTAAATGTTACGACTAAAATCGATAAAATAAGATTGGAAACTGAGAATTGCCATCATCTAGGTGTGATAGAAATTTCGTGAAAAATAGTGAATAATTCCACCCCGTCTTTCCAAGCTTATAACTCCTCGAAAAATGTAATTCAAGCCCTAATTTTTTTTCAATTAAAGGAACAAGGACCAAGGTTTCATTAAAAAGAAAAACAAAAAAACAAACAACGTGTTTTTTTTTTTTTTTTAAAAAGGTTTTAAACTTCGGACTTTACAGGTAAATTTCTAAAAAACACTACTTTTTTTGTTTTTAATTTGAATATATTATTTATTGACCTTTTCTCTTCAATTTCTGATATATAACACTTTGGTGAGTAAATTAATTATTTACTTTTTAATAGACATTTCAAAATGGGAGGCGTGAATTATTCGACCCCTGTCTTTCCAAGCTTATAACTACTCGAAAAATGTAATTCAAGCCCTAATTTTTTTTCAATTAAAGGAGCAAGGACCAAGGTTTCATTAAAGAAAAAACAAACAACGTAGTTTTAAAAAAAGTTTTAAACTTCGAACTTTACAAGTAAATTTCTAAAAAACACTACTTTTTTTGTTTTAAATTTGAATATAGTATTTATTGACCTTTTCTCTTCAATTTGTGATATATAAAACCTTGGCGAGTAAATTAATTATTTACTTTTTAATAGACACTTGAAAATGGGGGGGGGGCGTGAATTAAAAAAAAACGTTTGTCTAAAATATTATATTCGGTTTATTGGAAAGAGCATAAAATTTCACATTGACCCTGAAAATATCGTAAAAATAGAATCAATAGAAAAATTTTGATAGATTTTTAAAGTTTAAAAATTGAAAAATATTGAGTTCGTAAAATTCATTACTGTTTTTTAAAAAATAAAAAAAATATTTCTATTATTTTTAAAACAACTTTAATAGTTTATTTTGGAAGTATAATCCATAAAGAAAATAAACAACCCACTTTTAAAAGAGAAATTATGAGTTTTTTATATTTTATTCGCAGTTTCGTGTTAGGGGTGTCAAAAATTCCTACAAAAATTCTGATACACCTACATCATCACTCAATCCACATGAGTAAAGAAAGTTTTATGCATCTATTATCAATTGCAATTAAATGAACTTTTTTTTACTATTAACTTTTGTTATTTCCAAGAAAGGTGTTCGACTGAGCTCCAATCTTTAGTTCTTCCTTCTAAGACATTCTCAGCGAGAACTTGTTTTCTATTGCAATCACAAAGAACTTTCTTCCTCTCTGTGCCTACAAAATAGAGCTCTTTCATAAGGACCGTCTTGTCTGTAGAAAACATTACCACAAGACTGTTTCCCTGTAGATTACAACATAGCTGTCTTCAAATCCAGATTCTTTAATCACTCAATCCACATAAAGAAAGTTCTATACATGCATTATCATTCGAAATCAGATGAGATTATTTCCACTGAATTCCAATGTCTGGTTCTTTTTTGTAAGATATTCACAGCGAGAACTCGTTTTTTTATCACAACTGTAAAGATGTTTTTTTCTTTCTCTATGTGCTTAAAAAAACAGAGTTTCTTAATAAGGGTTTTCCGTGCCTAGAAGACATTACACCGAGACTGCTTCCCTACAGATTACAACATGGTTATCTTCAAATCCAGATTCCTGCTAGAAACCGCTCTCACAAGTATTCAAACTTGGTCCATTCCATCAAAAATTCTTAGTCTTCTCGTAAGGTTCTTCATCTTTTGACTGACAATCATTTCATCTCATTAAAACCTTTGTCTTCGAATGGCTCTTGACCTTGATAAGTAGTGATTCATTAGTAAAAGGAAGACTTTAAGTGTGACGAGAACAGTCTGCAGAAAATTGGCTGCTAAAGGATAGGAACTTCGTGTTCGTAACATTAAATGTTACCATCCATTATGTCGCTACAGATTGGAAGTCATTTTCTAAGGATTAAACGATTTCTTGGATATGTGTGCCTTTGTTTTCGCTCACATCTCGAGCACAGAGTGTGTTGGCATCAGCAAATATACCCATCTCGGACACAATTACATCAGGGAGATCGTTTATGAAAATCAGGATTGACCTTTTCACTAATACCATTGAAAAAGGGGTATATACATATATCCACTGGCCAACTATCATTATAATATCTTTAACGTTCAATTCAGTGGGAGTGGTTATGGTGGTATAGTATTTGTTCTTTTGTGCTGATGCCATCCTCTATTACTTTTTTGAGCAAGGGCTCTTGTCATTAGACCAACCGTCCAGTCATTATCTCCTCCTTTGGAGGTTAGTGTAGATTATGATCGTTTGTCATTATACTATTCTTTGAAGAATTATCTTCTTATTTTTTGGTGTAAGAGAAGTGTAGCATCTGTTCTTTGGTCATGATACCATGCTTCTAGGGTAGTGACATACTAACAGAAACATGCGATCTCTGGTCACATATTTCTGTTAGTATGTCTTATTATTTATTTTTTATTTATTATTTATTTTTTATTTATAATTTGAATCTTATTATTTATTTTTTATTTATAATTTGAATCTTATTATTTATTTTTTATTTATGATTTGAATCTTATTATTTATTTTTTATTTATAATTTGAATCTTATTATTTTTTTTATTTATAATTTGAATCTTATTATTTATTTTTTATTTATAATTTGAATCTTATTATTTATTTTTTATTTATAATTTGAATCTTATTATTTATTTTTTATTTATAATTTGAATCTTATTATTTATTTTTATACAATAATTTGAATCTTATTATTTATTTTTTATTTATAATTTGATTCTTATTATTTATTTTTATTTATAATTTGAATCTTATTATTTATTTTTTATTTATAATTTGAATCTTATTATTTATTTTATTTAAAATTTGAATCTTATTTATTTTTTATTTATAATTTGAATCTTATTATTTATTTTTTATTTATAATTTGAATCTTATTATTTATTTTTTATTTATAATTTGAATCTTATTATTTATTTTTTATTTATAATTTGAATCTTATTATTTATTTTTTATTTATAATTTGAATCTTATTATTTATTTTTTATTTATAATTTGGATCTTATTATTTATTTTTATAAAATAATTTGAATCTTATTATTTATTTTTTATTTATAATTTGATTCTTATTATTTATTTTTTATTTATAATTTGAATCTTATTATTTATTTTTTATTTATAATTTGAATCTTATTATTTATTTTTTATTTATAATTTGAATCTTATTATTTATTTTTATTTATAATTTGAATCTTATTATTTGTTTTTTATTTATAATTTGAATCTTATTATTTATTTTTTATTTATAATTTGTAATCTTATTATTTATTTTTTATTTATAATGTGAATCCTATTATTTTTTTATTTATAATTTGAATCTTATTATTTATTTTTTATTTATAATTTGAATCTTATTATTTATTTTTTATTTATAATTTGAATCTTATTATTTATTTTTTATTTATAATTTGAATCTTATTATTTATTTTTATAAAATAATTTGAATCTTATTATTTATTTTTTATTTATAATTTGATTCTTATTATTTATTTTTTATTTATAATTTGATTCTTATTATTTATTTTTTATTTATAATTTGAATCTTATTATTTATTTTTTATTTATAATTTGAATCTTATTATTTATTTTTTTATTTATAATTTGAATCTTATTATTTATTTTTTATTTATAATTTGAATCTTATTATTTATTTTTTATTTATAATTTGAATCTTATTATTTATTTTTTATTTATAATTTGAATCTTATTATTTATTTTTTTATTTATAATTTGAATCTTATTTATTTTTTATTTATAATTTGAATCTTATTAAAACCAAGAGTAAATATATTTGATGTCTTTCATCACTTTCTTTAATTACATAGAATAAATGTAAGTAAAAGTTTCTTATACAATTTTTAATTTCATGAGAATTTTAATCGGATACTCATGTCGGAACCAGAATTATCGACCTTAGGAAGAAATTGGGTTATTAGTCAGAGTGTTCCCCTCTACATAAAAAAGAGTCAGACCCAAATCTCATGTTAACATAAGATCTCTTTTGGAACTTTCATACCAATAGATAGTCGAGAATCAAGACCAGGTCTTGTTCTAAATTTTTGACTGATTGCCTCAGAGAATGGACTAATAGGGATGATGCAATGAAAAAAAAAAAAACGTGATTTGTGCAATCCTTTTTTGTTTTTTACCTTTTTTTGTGGAATAATTTTGTGCATTTATGGGAAAATCGCATTGTATTTAATCTCTTTGTTACGTTTACTGCGAAACTTTATATTTGGGTTTTAGCCGGGAAAAATTGGTACAAAAAGGTGAAAATTAGAAAAAATAGAATTTGCTTGGTGAAGGTCGAACGACGGCATTACAAATATGCATGCGTAACGTAATAGCTATTGTTTCATGTTTTAATTTTTAGCCTTGCAGCAAACATATCTTTGTAATTCAGGCATTAACGTCAAAGGAAAAAGTAAATCATAAACTAAACATTTCGGTTTTGATTCTTGGTGGTGGTGCACCAGTCATATTTTTTTTTAAAAACTTTTTAAATCAATACCTTTATAGTTAAATTTTATTTTAATATTATTTCCATAATATAATAATAAATACGAAATCTGCATTAATCAAAAGATCATATTTAGTGGATTTTTTGGACCGAGCAATGCCTGACGGCCTGCTAATATGAAATAAATAGCGGGGGCTTAATCTTAATCTTAATAATGTATAAATTAATAGGATAGTGTGTGTGTTATTTATGTTGTGTGTCTTACATCCGAGTGACTGTTGTTTAATTGTTATGAGCTTCCATTCTTGTAATTAATAATTTTACCAAGAATTTTTATAAGTTTATGTTTCGGTTTCAATTATAGCTGCAGGAACTCAAGTTATATATATATATATATATAGTTTTTTCATAAGTTTTGGTTTTGGTTTTAATTCAAGCTGATGCCCCCAAGTAATATAAATGCATTTTTTATTTTTGAAATCACAACTTTATAATATATAAAAATCGATAGAACATTAACTCTATAATAATATATACGAAATCTGCAAGAATTAAATATCATATTACCACCGGGCTTTGCCAGGCGTCCCTGCTAGCTTGGATAAATACTTTTTCAGTTTTAACAAAAGAGCATCTTCATTTACGCTGAACATCTACAGAATGCCAACATCAATATATTTCATATGAATGAGTCCCCTGTGGAATTTCCACAGGTCCCGTAAGTAACTAATAACAACAAAAACGAAAGTAAATAATTTCTTATTAAATTGTGAAGCAAGCAGGCATGGATGAAATCAGCTATTAAATAATAAATAAATCGATTGTAGTCTAGACTGATCTAAAGGCTCCTTTTTCATTAAAGGATAACATCATTTCTTTCCTTGGAATGCTCCACTTATCCTTGATCCTCACCTTATAATGCTTATAATGCAAAGGGCATCAAGTACCATGTTTTAAGTCTTTGATATGACTCAACTGAGGATTGAACCCTGTTTCCTGGCCATTACCAAACACTCTTACCATTATGTCAAATGCATTAGTAGTAATAAGTATTGATATTACACATCTAGTCAAGATTGTTTAAGGTTTTCTAAATTTATATTAAGATTGTCCAAAAAATCATAAGACATAATGGTTGCAAATCAATTCTATTCGTATTAATTGGATTATTCTGACTACTGTTCTTATCATGAGTTATTTTTACAACGTTTCAGTCGATGTAACCTCCGACCTTCTTAAGGTGTATCTTGTCAAACTCTGTAATCTCTCTGTTAAACTTAGAAATCTGTACGGAATATCGAATGGAACCCTTTATAAAATGCTCTTGTTCCATCAGCTATGACTGGGTAGAAGTCCTAAGTAATTCGCAAGTTTATTTTGAATGTCACCCACACTGAGTATTGAACCTTCATTTTCCAGAAGAGTGTAATTTACAACTAAATTTTATGAACCACTTTATCGAGTACGCCACTTGCGGACAATTTTAGTATAATTTTTGTTTTTTAGATGCACATTCTTATTAGTAAATTCCAATTTACCATTCCTATTTTTTGTTTGTCTGCAAATGAAAAGTTAGACACAAGGTCAATTCTAATGTGGGATCAGTGGAGTGAGTGGTCAAAAAAGTAAAGTGGACAACTATAGACATGAAGTCTTTCTTTGATTGGCTATTATACCAAGATGTAGGGGAGAACGCCACTCCATTCCCAGGATTACCTCACATTCTCCCCTTATAATGCTGGGTGTTAAACAAAGGTGTATGAAGTACTATTTTTTTTGTGGGGTTAGGTATGATTCGACGAAGGATCAAACCTGGTCTCTCGGTTCATTAACAAACATTCTAACTATTATGTCGAATGGGATATATTTCAGAGATATACTTCATTTTATTTCTATAAGAATTTCAAGCACAGTACGGATATGTAGCATTTCTAAGACAATTGTCATACAATGATTTGAACGGACTGATTCTATGGATAATCATAGACTAAGAATTGGTAAACCGTCATGAACACACTGACACACAAGAGATAAAAACTCTAAAACTCTCTAGAATGCTTCGATACACAATCTCTAATTACATCGATCGGATTCTAGAAGTTTCTTACGCTGTATAATTTTGCTTTACTTAAGGAGAAGTTTAGACTAAGTGAATAAACGAACGGATGTATAAATAGATGACCGTTTGTAATTTGCTTGAAGACAAAAGGAAGCGTACGATCTCTTCATGATCAGTCAGGGAAAATGAAATCAGGTGTGAATTGAACACTGGTCTGAGATTGATTAGCGTTGTTTTAACCCTTGAACAAAGGAAAACGGTTCCACAGACATGTTCACGGAATTAGTAAAAGATGAAAGAATTCATTAAAAACAACGTTTCTGACTTATTCTAGAGTTGTAAGCCATGTTTAGTTTAGTTTCAGAACAGTTTCCAATGGTTAGATGTACTATACAAGTCCTGGAGGTGAGTGGTTCTCAGTAGACAGTTCTTGAGTTGGAAGCCACAGAGCAGAAGATTCTTCCCGTGTTGACACAAAGAAAACATATGCAAAGTTGCTACAGAAAAGATTTAATTTTTATGGAGCAATTCTGGTTTCTGATTGGTTGGTAGCAGAACGTGAATTAATTTGATTCATTAGTTCCTAGCAGCATCGTTTATAAATAGAATCTCCCGACTGTGCGGGATCATGCCCCATTACAATTAAAAAATATTGCAATTTCGGTTTAATTATATACCCAAGCAAGAACATAAGTCAGTCATGAGACTGAATACTATCATCTGACAATGTGAGGATCGGAAGTAAGATGTTAACAAGGATCGGAGAGTGAGAATGAATAACTCTGGTCTACAAAAATTAGCCAAGCAGTTACGTCGATTTTCCTTGGCACAAGCGCCTCAGGCAATTAGCAATAAACTAACACTTTCTAAAAAAAGTTGGCAGAGTATTGTAAGTTTCTTAAAGTTATACCATGGAAACATTGAAAACTTTAAAATTATCTGATAAGCAAGAAATTTGCAAGGTTGTTACTTTTATTAATGAGTATCAAATCGATGCATTGAATTTTATGCTTAAGTATATACTAAAACAAAACTATAATCGTGACATTGCATAGAGTCATTTGCTAATGTGTGTGTTTATAGATTTAAACAAGTGTTAAGTCATATTCTATATTAAAGAAAATACTGAAATGTATTGAAGTTGTTTACATCTGTTTCAGGTCGATATTTATTTTTAGTCATACAAATTGTCTAAAATAGGGGCTTCTGTATATACAGGGTGTCCCATTAAAATGTATACACTCTTTAAACTATCTCAACTTGCTACATGTTCCCAAGAGATGTTTAGGAATAAAAAATGGTACTTTCAGCAGGATGGAGCGCTTCTCCACTAATCATCATGACGTAAGAGCATATCTCGATAGTCACCTGCGAAACATATAGTTAAGACGAAGAGAAGCACCGAGTACTGTCCATGCTCACCAGATTTGAGCCCCCATTGGATTTTTCTCTTTTTTTCGAGTGGGTGAGTGGAGGCATGTTAAATACAGGATTCACACCACAAAACGAGCTACAATGAATTAGCTGAAAGCAACCATTTAAAGAAGATGTGTCAATATACCAATTGACCTGATTAGGAATCTTGTCAGCTGTTCATGAACCACAATGGCAAATAATTTGAACACTTTCGATAATTAGTTTCTATATTTGTTCACAGTATTTTTATATATAAAACTTTTCTCTCTTATAATAAATGTTGGTTCTATGGTAATTTAAAGAGTGTATACATTTTATTGGGATACCCTATATATATATATATATAAACCCTGTGTATCGCTTTATTGAAGGTCATTATTTCTTTAATTTTGAAATTGCTATGGAATGCAGACAAGCGAGATTTGGTACATCAGAAGAGCATAACAAGATGCCTTATTTCCCTGATTTTTGGAGAAATTTGAACAGATATTTTGAAAATTATGCTAATTTTTCTATTTTGTAATATTTTGTATGGTAAATTTAAGTGTGTATCACTTTATTACAGGTCTCCCAAAATGCATAGAAAGGGTCGATTGACAGCAAGTGAAAAGAAACGTGTTGTTGCAGACCTTGAAGAAGGTTTATCTCTCATATATCTAGCCAAGGAGCTTGGAAGATATCGAAGAACATTGTCTTCATTCATTGAAGTGCAAACATCAAACCAAGGAAGGACAAAAGCACGAGAAAATCAGTTTCTGCGCGTGATGTTAGAAAAATTTGCTGTCAACTTAACAAGCAGCCAGGCAGCAACAGTGCTGCTATTTTGACAAGACTGGAATACCTTCCTTGTCCAGAAAGACACACTGCAATGTCTTAAACAAAATTGCAAGAAGCATTAAAGTCCACAGCAAGACCTGTTTTAAACCAAACTCATAAGGAAAAACGTTTGGCTTGGGCTCAGAAATACATGAAAACCAGCTTAGAAAATGTTCTTTTCACCGATGAGGCAAGAGCAACACTTAATGGACCAGATGGGTGGGCTAAAGTTTGGATTCCTCTTGGATTTCCTACCCCTCATCGATTTCGCCGCCAACATGGAGGTAGAGGTGTTATGTTTTGGGATGGAATAATCTGCGATGAACTAATTGGGCCATTTCGAGTGCCAGAATATGTCAAACTGACAAGAAAGTCTTATAGTATATTTTTAAATGAGCATTTGTCACCATGGCTTGATGGCCTTACATTATTGCGTCATTGCAATTTGATTTTTTATGCACGACAATGCACCATCCCATTCAGCCAAGACTACAACATCCTACCATAAGTCATTAAGCATTATTGGAGAAAAATTGATGACATGGCCGCCTTGTTCTCCAGATATAAACCCAATTGAGCAGTTCTGATGAATGATAAAGATAAAAGTTTATGAAGGAGGTGTTCAATTTTCGTCGAAGGATGAACTTTAGAGGAAGATTTTGGAAGTTTCTTATAGCATCACATCATCTCAAATCCGCCGATTGACATCATCAGTTGACAAGAGACTATTCAAAGCGAGTTTGAAGTATAGGAAGTATAGGAGTTATGCTGCTAAATAAATATTTCCTTAAATAAAATAATGTGAAATTCGTTCTTATTTTTGGTTAATATTGTTTCTGGATGTGTTCATTTTTTCATATGAATATAAATATGAAGCCAGAATATCGTTTTATTATCGAAAATATACATTTTTAGTCATTTGCAATAAAGTGATACACACTTAAAATTATTAGAAAATAGAAAAATTAGCATAACTTTCAAAATATTTATTCAAATTGCACAAAAATCAGGGAAATAAGGCACCTTGTTATGCTCTTCCAGTGTACCAAACTTAACTTCAATTTCAAAATTAACAAAATATTGACCTGTAATAAAGCGATTCACAGTGTTTATATATATATATTTTTTTTTTGTTGTTGTAAAAATCTACTTGATAAACATCTGAAGAAGTTGGTGGGGATAGGATATTTTTATGGAAACATAAATCGTAAAATTGCCGACTCATCAATGAAACAGCTGTAATGGAAAAAATCTAGGAAATAAACGAAGGTTATACAAAAGAAACCATGCGTCTTTGAATTTTCAACAAAATTTTGACACATATATATACATATATATATATATATATATATATATATAAAATGAAAATTACAATTGAATTTACAAAAATGATCCAAGATGGTAAAATTAAAGTAAATTATAAATATTAAAGAATTAATATTTATAAAATTATCTCAGCCAGATATAAAAGCTTGATAAAACCAAATAGGAAATAGAGCTTATAATATGAGCAAACAGTTAATAAAATATGTTAAAAAACACTTTGAAATGAGTTAAGAACATATTTAATTTGAAAAGGAAACACTAGATAAATGGATAGTCCTTAATCCGCGGAGTTTCGAAGAAATACTTTCCTTCTCATCAGAGGGTATGAATTAGCAAAATGCGTGATCGGATTCTGCATGCAGAAGTATTTGATGAAACAACAAGTCAAAGATCTTACTTGAAAACAAAAAAAAGTTAAGCAGAGGGAATATGGTAAAGAAAAAGGTGATTACACACGAATGGATAGTCAGTTGACCTATATTATTTTGCCCTATATATTTTTTCGCGCCTTTAACATTTCCTGTCTGGGTCATTTTGACTTTTGTTTCCCTTTATTTTATATTTTATATTAAACTTTATCATCATTTTTTTCTTCTTCTCTCTCTTCTTTCTCTTCCCAGATCTTTCTTATTAATATTTATGTCTCGGAAGTAGAGTGAAAAGCACAACTTATTTTTCTTTTATTAATATTATTGGAATCTTTTCTTTTTTTCCTTGTACACATTTTTGTGAATTATTCCATGGATTTCTTCCTTTGGATTATTATGGACCATCTTCTTCCAATTACGGGATTTCCTTGGATTTTACTTTATTTTTTTATTTTTTTTACACAGTGGTCACCACTTATCAAGGCCCGGAAGCCACTCAGGGATAAGGGTTATTGCAAGTACATTACGTTAGTGTGGAGATGCCAGATGGGGATCAGAGCGTTGATGATGTAAGGATAGGAGTTTGGTTTTAGATGCATTAAAGGTAACCAGCCACGTCTTCCCCCACTGAACCACGCACTCGAGATCAGAGGAGAGAGGAGAGAGAATCAGAGAGAACTTTGTCATTTACAGCCTTTGATGTGTTGCCGTAGATGGTCGTGTCATCAGCATAGATGTCAACGAATGATTTAAGTATGTGTTTAGGGAGGTCATTGATGCAGATCAGGAAGAGAGTTGGGCCCAGGATTGACCCCTGAGGGACTCCAGCATTAATACTGCAGGCCTCCGATTTTTGTCCATCGACCACTACTCTTATGAGCCTATCGGAGGAATGATTGAGAAAACATTTCCAGTTATACCGTAGCTGGAAATCTTGTGAAGTAGACCTTTATGCCATACCTTGTCGAAGGCCTTTGATATGTCAAGAGCAATTGCCCTAGAAAGGAAGCCTTTGTCAAGAGATTCACTAATCCTGTGAGATATAACCGTCAGCACATCTGCGGTAGATCTTGCAGAGCGGAAACCATATTGTGTGTCACTAAGAATGTTGTTCCTGCTGAGGTGGTTTACTATTTCTTTATTTAATATGGATTCCAGCAACTTACTCATAACACACAGGAGACTTATTGGTCTGTACTGAGAGGGAGATGACTTATCACCTGAATTCTTAAATACAGAGCAAACTGATGAGGTCTTCCAGGGAGTCGGAAAGCACTTCTCCTTAAAGCAGCGCTTAAACAGTTTTGTAAGTATGGGAGCAAGTTTTGGTTGAAGCTTTTTTAACACGATAATTGGGATGCCATCAGGGCCAGTTGCTTTACTGGAATCAAGGTTCTTGATTAGCTTGGCGACCTCATGCATGGATATTTGTATGTTACCTAGCGTGTTCTGTGTTATAGGAGGAAATATGGGGAGTTGATAGCCTTCGTCGCATAGGGTAGAATTAGCTGCAAAGTTCTTTGCAAATAGTTTGGCCTTGTCTGACGCTGACGAGATGACCTCTGGTCCATTGATAATGGTTGGAATAGAACGCACACTTCTGTTCAGGATCCTATTTGTTATTTGCCAAAACTGGTGGGAACCAAGCCGCTGATTTGACAGACTGGGCATATAGCTCTCTTGCATTTTTTATTACTCTTTTATAGTGGTTGCTGGCAGTCCTGAAAGCAGCTTTAGTCTCAGTGCATCTATTACGTTGGTAGCTATGGAAAAAGTGACTTCTGTGCGCGATAGCAGCAGCACATTCTGGGGAGAACCATGGCTGGCTGTTAGGTTTTTGTTGAAATTTTTTGGATGGTATGAATTGGTCTATACCTACAATTAACCATTCGGTCAGATCTGATACTATAGAGGACACTTCCTTTTTAAACATGGAGTGCAGTGGTAAATCAGATATGAATGTACGGAAGCTATCCCAGTCAGCCATAGAGTATCGGTATAGAGTACAGTGTAGGGGTACGTCTGGGGACTTATTACATTTCATTTCTATCTTAACTGATACGATGGAGTGGTCAGAGGATCCTAGAGGAGAATGAACGGAACATGAACATAGCTCAGGGGAAGTTGAGAGAAAAAGGTCTAGAAGGCTTGCATATTGACCGGGTGTATCGGGCACACGGGTGGGTTCGCGAACAATCTGAGTGAGGTCATAAGCAATGGCAAAATCATGACAAAACCTCACCTCATCGTCTGTCTTATTTGAATGGGTCAGCCATTCCACGTTATGGACGTTGAAGTCACCGCAGATGTGGATGTTAGCCGAGGGATGTGCAGACAGGATGTGGTCTATTTTCTCAGATATGCTCTTAAAGATAGTAACTCCGCTGTTGTGGGGCCGATAGAGGGCAAATATAAATGCAGTGGTGTTAGCAAGTGCAACCCTGAAGCACATATAGGGTAAATTAGGATCTTCTCTAGAGATATCCCTGCCACACGGGAAGCCGTCTTTAATGTAGGCACATATTCCATGCCCATGGCGATCTTGGGGGTCAGATTTAGCTGTTAAGTTAGAGTATCCGTTAATTATGAACTCATCTAGGGAAGTGGTTGGCCCTATTCCAGTTTCGCTTAGAAATTGGATTTTACTTGTACAAATGGAAATTTTTTTAACTTTCTTGAAGTTTTACATTTGGATTTTATCGTCACTGGATTTTTTATCTTCCACCAGACTATCCATTCGTGTGTAATCACCCTTTTCTTTACCATATTCCCTCTGCTTAACTTTTTTTGTTTTCAAGTAAGATCTTTGACTTACTTGTTGTTTCATCAAATACTTCTGCATGCAGAATCCGATCCCGCATTTTGCTAATTCTTACCCTCTGATGAGAAGGAAAGTATTTCTCCGAAACTCCGCGGATTAAGGACTATCCATTTATCTAGTGTTTCCTTTTCAGATTAAATATGTTTTTAACTCATTTCAAAGTGTTTTTTAGCATATTTTATTAACTGTTTGCTTATATATATGTATGTATGTAAATATATATATATGTGTGTATAAATATATATATATATATTTCATTGCTACTTCTTGACAGAAGTTTGCCATCTCTTCAGTTAAGTGTTATTGCGTCCTTGTGCACGCAAGTGACCCTCTAATCCAGCTTTAGTCCTACATGAAAGCTCACAAATGTGACATAAAAACCTTCCTTCTTGTAAAGGTGATCGCATGATAATATTGTGAATCCTCAAATATTTCAGGCCACTTCTAGATTTGCAGACCACAAATATGATAACTTATCGTTGCCATATTTGTTCTAGAAGCCTCCCCACAAGACTGTTGTTCGTGTCCCTGATTGTGTGATTTCATAGGATTAACAAATCCAGCTTTTGACAAAAAGTATCTGCCACATGTAATGCACTTCAGTTCCTGTTGTAATTCCTCTGATTATCGTCCTGCTGTCTTAAAACACGTTTTAAGACAGCAAGATCTATCTATCTATCTATCTATCTATCTATCTATCTATCTATCTATCTATCTATCTATCTATCTCTCTCTCTCTCTCTCTCTCTCTCTCTCTCTATATATATATATATATATATATATAGAATGTATATATATATATATATATATATATATATAGTACAATGTAATATATATATAGTACAATGCAATATATATATATAGTACAATGCAATATATATATATATATATATAGTACAATGCAATATATATATATATATATATATATATATATATATATATATATATATATATATATATATATAGTACAATGCAATATATATATATATATTGCATTGTACTATATATATATATTGCATTGTACTATATATATATATATATATATATATATATATATAGTACAATACAATATTTTCTTTTTAAAAATAAAACATTTATTTGTTTATAATCGAAATTTCGGTGATATGACACCTTCTTTAAGAATAGAATCGGTTAGTCTTCATTGCGTTTCTTTTTTTACATCTTTCTTTGTGGCATGCTTTCATTGAAAGAGTAAAGTCAATGTATTGCTTCAACGGTGAGATTTTTAAATATTCAATAATAATAATAATAATAATAATAATAATAATAATAATAACAATACTACACACACACACACACACACACACACACACACACACACACACACACACACACATATATATATATATATATATATATATATATATATTTGTTTTATCGTTATTTCCATGGCAGATGCTCGTCTGAACTCCAATCTCTGGTCCCCCCTCGCCAATCTTTCATGAAAAACACCCGTCTAGCTGAATCCACTGTGAAAAATTACCCCCACTCTATATCTGTGCCTAAATCAAAACGCAGATTCCATGAACAAAGCTTCTTTCTTAGAACTGCACGCCTGTGGAACTCTGTTCCGTCTGCCTGCTTCCCTCCGGACTACAACTTGGTTGTCTTCAAGTCCAATGTTAACAAATTCCTAATGAACCGCCCCCTTAAGTAAACATTTCAGAAAATCTCCTCACTAACGTAATGTACTTGCAATAACCCTTATCCCTGAGTGGCTTCCGGGCCTTGATAAGTGGTGATCACTGTGTAAAAAAAAAAAATATATATATATATATCTCAGAGAGAGAGAGAGAGAGAGAGAGAGAGAGAGAGAGAGAGAGAGAGAGAGAGAGAGAGAGAGAGAGAGAGAGGAGGACCAGCTCATTACTTTCTCATCATAATTTCTTATCAAGACATGTTTGTCAATTTGATCTGCATTCGACGCTGTACAATTATTGCATTATTTTAATCACTTCCACCTGCCGGCAGTTGATAAAACCAGGCGAACCCTCTTGCATGTCTGTAATCAAAATGGCGCAATCTTGGTAACTAATTGCTATAAATATCAGTGAACTCGAAAAATTGGGATAGGCCATTAGTTAATAGCACTTTCTAGAAAATCCACCCTTTCTTACATATAGCCTTTTATCTGCAAGACAGACTTTTGTTCTTCATTTCGCCTTTCGTTTTTCACTTGTTTGTATTTACATGTGTGATATGCAGACGATATGTTCATGTGACGTGCGCGGTGACGTATCGTTCGTCAGACTCAGTTATCAGATTTCGAACTTAACTTTGATCAAAAGTTGTATATCACGTGATGCAGAGGTAATTGTCTCACTAGGCTGGATAGTGAAAATCGAAGTGATCAGAAATAGAATATACAAGATAGGAAGCGTTCAGACGCTTATGGGTCGTCCATTTCCGTTTATTGCTGAGCACTTTTGCAACAAAACCTGATATTAAATTTTTCAACAGTTCGGTTCGTGTGGCAGAGATCAACACAATTAAATCCTTTTGTTCAAATTGTCATTCCAACGACCACCAAACAAGTTTCATAAAAACGTTTGCAACAGCAAATAAAAGTCTATATAAAAATAGAATTAGGATGCTTATTTAGAATTGGGAATCAAAATTTTATGGTACTGGAATCGAAATTTTTTTGCCTATTTTCCGACTCTCAAAACGATTCTTTCTATTATCTTTTCATTGTTCATTTTTGTTTGAGCCTTAATTTTTAATTGCTGATAGTAATGATAAACTGGTAAATATTTATTGATTTGAAACTTACCAATTAAACTAAAATATATAGATCAACCAAAAGTGTACTTTTACCTTTGCGAAGGCCCACGCACAGATTTTTTACGGTAATCAAAAAAATGAAAAACAAAACCAACTCTATATTATTTTTAATTGGAATTCATTATAATTGTTAATAAAACCAACTCTGTCACTAATATTTACAGATTTTAAAAAGAATCCGAATCAGCGACTGTGTCGAAAATCGAAAATTTAGAAAAAATCGATAATTGTATCGGAATTAGGAAAAATATTGGAATCATACAATCACCATTAAAATGTGTTTCTTAATTTTGTTGTATTGCTGCTGTGCTTAAAAAAAGTTGACGTACTGCTATATAAAATATAATGATATTACCAACTTTGCTATATAAAAATATAATGATATTACCAACTTTGCTATATAAATATATAGCGAGATGACAAACATTGCTATATAAAATATTATATAACAAGTATTGCAATATGAGAATAAAACGATATGACGTACAATGTTATATAATATATATCAAAACAAACATTGCTATATAAAATATAATAATATAACGACAATACTAACATTGTTATAAGAAAAATACAATATGACAAACATTGCTATATAAAATATTATGTAACATAATATTTTACTATATAAAAATATAATGATATGACAAACATTGTTATATAACAATATAATGATATGACAAACGTTGCTATATAAAAATATGATATGAAAAACATTACTATATAAAAATATAATGATATGAAAAACATTGCTATCTAAAAATAAAATGATATCACAAACGTTGCTATATAAAAATATAATGGTATTACCAACTTTGCCATATAAAAATATAATGATATGACAGACGTTGTTATATAAAAATATAATGATATGAAAAACATTACTATATAAAAATATAACGATGTGACAAACATTGCTATATAAAAATATAATGATATGAAAAACATTATTATATAAAAATATAATGATATGACAAACGTTGCTATATAAAAATATAATGATCTGAAAAACATTACTATATAAAAATATAATGATATGACAAACATTGCTATATAAAAATATAATGATATGAAAAACATTGTTATATAAAAATATAATGATATGACAAACATTGCTATATAAAAATATAATGATATGACAAACGTTGCTATATAAAAATATGATATTAAAAACATTACTATATAAAAATATAATGATATGAAAAACATTGCTATGTAAAAATAAAATGATATCACAAACGTTGCTATATAAAAATATAATGTTATTACCAACTTTGCCATATAAAAATATAATGATATGACAGACGTTGTTATATAAAAATATAATGATATGAAAAACATTACTATATAAAAATATAACGATGTGACAAACATTGCTATATAAAAATATAATGATATGAAAAACATTATTATATAAAAATATAATGATATGACAAACGTTGCTATATAAAAATATAATGATCTGAAAAACATTACTATATAAAAATATAATGATATGACAAACATTGCTATATAAAAATATAATGATATGAAAAACATTACTATATAAAAATATAATGATATGACAAACATTGTTATATAAAAATATAATGATATGACAAACGTTGCTATATAAAAATATGATATGAAAAACATTACTATATAAAAATATAATGATATGAAAAACATTGCTATCTAAAAATAAAATGATATCACAAACGTTGCTATATAAAAATATAATGGTATTACCAACTTTGCCATATAAAAATATAATGATATGACAGACGTTGTTATATAAAAATATAATGATATGAAAAACATTACTATATAAAAATATAACGATGTGACAAACATTGCTATATAAAAATATAATGATATGAAAAACATTATTATATAAAAATATAATGATATGACAAACGTTGCTATATAAAAATATAATGATCTGAAAAACATTACTATATAAAAATATAATGATATGACAAACATTGCTATATAAAAATATAATGATATGAAAAACATTGTTATATAAAAATATAATGATATGACAAACATTCCTATATAAAAATATAATGATATGACAAACGTTGCTATATAAAAATATGATATGAAAAACATTACTATATAAAAATATAATGATATGAAAAACATTGCTATGTAAAAATAAAATGATATCACAAACGTTGCTATATAAAAATATAATGTTATTACCAACTTTGCCATATAAAAATATAATGATATGACAGACGTTGTTATATAAAAATATAATGATATGAAAAACATTACTATATAAAAATATAACGATGTGACAAACATTGCTATATAAAAATATAATGATATGAAAAACATTATTATATAAAAATATAATGATATGACAAACGTTGCTATATAAAAATATAATGATCTGAAAAACATTACTATATAAAAATATAATGATATGACAAACATTGCTATATAAAAATATAATGATATGAAAAACATTACTATATAAAAATATAATGATATGACAAACATTGCTATATAAAAATATAATGATATGAAAAACATTACTATATAAAAATATAATGATATGACAAACGTTGCTATAAAAATATAATGATATGACAAACGTTGCTATAAAAATATAATGATATGACAAACGTTGCTATTAAAATATAATTATATGACAAACGTTGCTATAAAAATATAATGATATGACAAACGTTGCTATAAAAATATAATGATATGACAAACGTTGCTATAAAAATATAAGGATATGACAAACATGGCTAAATAAAATATAACGATATAACAAATTTTTCTATATAAAATATGACATGAAAAACATTACTATATAAAAATATACCGATATGACAAACGTTGCTATATAAAATATGATATGACTAACATTGGTATATAAAAATATAACAATATAACAAACGTTTCTATATAAAAACATAATGACATGACAAATATTGCTATATAGAAATATAGTGGTATGACAAACGTTGCTATATAAAATATTATATGACTAACATTCCTATATGACAAACGTTGTACATAAAAAATATAATTATATGACGGACATTGCAATATAAAAAATAACTATATGACAAACATTGCTATATGAAATATTATATAAAAAATATTGCTATATAAATTTATAACGATATGACGAACATTGCAATATAAAGATATAATGATATGACAAACGTTGCTATATAATATACATCAAAACAAAAATTGCTATATAAAATATGATATAACAAACGTTGCTATATATAATAATATAACGATATAACAAACATTGCTATTAAAATATTATATAACAAACATTGCTATATAAAAATATAACGATTTAATGAACATTGCATATAAAAATGTAATGATATGATAAACGTTGCTATATATAATATTATATGACAAACATTGCTATATAAAATATAATATGAACAAATATTGCTATATAAAATATAATAATGTGACAAACATTACTATATAAACTATGATATGAGGAACATTGCTATATAAAATTGTATGGTATGACAAAGGTTGCTATATAATTATGATATGGCACATTTTGCTATATAAATATATAACGATGTGACAAAAGTAACTATATAAAATAAGATATAACAAATATTGCTATACAAAAAATATAACAATACGACAAACGTTGCTCTATCAAATATGATATGACAAACATTGCCATGTAAAAATATAGCGATATGACAAATGTTGCTATATAAAATATGACATGACAAATATTGCTATATAAACATATAACAATACGACAAACATTGCTATATAACATATGATATGACAAACATTGCTATATAAAACCTAACGATATGACAAACGTTGCTATATAAAATATGGTATAACAAACATTGCTATATAAAAATATAACGATATGACAAACGTTGCTACATAAAATATTATATAACAAACATTACTTTATAACAATATAATAATATGACCAACCTTGCTATATAAAAATATAACGATATGACAAACAGTTCTATATAAAAAATATAATGAAATTATAAACATTGCTATATAAAAATATGATATATTTTTGTTGTCGGTTATCGAGTTGGAGTTAGTGAGGAAAGAAAGCGTGCACGAATTGACGAGATATTTTTCTTGGACCCGATTGGTTGTCGAATATCGGCTGTAATTTCAGGTTAGTTTATATAATAACTTATGACACACACGTATTCATCTTCTTTGTTAATGCAGCAATGTTTATGTTTATTTAGCGACAGCTTATTTCTGTATCTTTTACATTTTTGGATAGCATAAACTTTGCAATCAATCAGCAATTATTTTATTTCCGACAATCGACCAATTTTTGTTTGTATCTTTTAGTGTGTGCCTATATCAAGTATGTTTTATATCACCCGGATATTTAACACCTTAAAAAGCACTCGAATTTATTTTGTTGTTGGTGTAGTAGTTGTTTTTGTTGTTGCCACGTTTTTTTACACGCCCCATTCCTGCCTGCGGGAGTCGTGGTACACTAAATGACTGGCCATCGTCTATCAGTGCAGTTGTTCCTGCTACATTCACTTCTAAAACATTTTGTATTAAATGTAAAAAAAAAGACTTA
>NC_136488.1:73881355-73946355 GCF_053919585.1 Euprymna scolopes | reverse complement strand
CGTCCAGTACTATAGACGATATGAGGATATTTTTATATCGGATTGTGGTACCTAGTCAAACGCGAAAAAAGTTAGGCTAAGTGCTAAGGAAATTGGGAACAGCCAACCATACAAAGTTCGTGAATTTTATTCTCCCAAAAAAGACCAGTGAGTTGAGCTTTCAAGAAACGGTTGCGCTACTTACAGAACTGTTTTCTGCAAAAATGTTTCTTTTCCATAGGCGATATAAATGTATGAATGCCAATAGAAGAGAGGAAGACAACTACACTACTTATGCAAGTATAGTGAACAAGCATTGCGGCGATTTTAAACTGGTGGAATTATCAGCAGATAATTTTAAATGTTTAATATTTGTGCAAAGGTTAAATAAAGACGCTGAAATCAGGCGTCGTGTTTTAAAAAAACTCGAAAACGAACAGAATTTAAAACTACAAAACTTCGCGGAAGACTGTGAACGGTTTATTGCGTTGAAACAAGACAGTAACATAGAGGAAAGCAGAGTGTCGCATATTAAAAAGATCCATCAAAAGAAAAATTCGACTTCAAAAAATAACCAGAAAAAGAAACAGGGAAAAAATCCACCTGGACCATGTTGGAAGTGTGGAAATAAACATTGGCACAATGAGTGTCCCTACAAATTCAAACAATTTGACAACTGCCACCAGAAAGGACATAAAGCATCGCATTGTAGAAAAAATCTGGTAGAAAGACCCCCATTAAACTTACGAAAATTAAACCTGAGGAAAAAAATATCTGGAAATTATGTACAGGTCAAAATGTTTAAAAAGAAAGTAAGGATACAGCTTGATAGTGTGTCTGACATTTTCATTATTAATGTACAGACATGGTAGAGGCTTGGGAGATCCACTATGATTAAATCACATAAAACGGCGAAAAGCGTCAGTGGCGAAAAAATTATCTTCGAAGGAGAATTATTGACGAATATTTTTCTCCAGAACAGGACCGAAAAAGCAAGAATTTTTGTTATGCGAAAATCAAACAACCTCTTTGGAACTGATCTGTCCGAAAATTTTAGACTATGGGATCTACCTTTAAGCTCATTTTGCCAAAAGGTTGAGGATTCGAATGTGGAGGCAAGAAAACTTAAGAGGGAGTTAAAAGAGAATTCCCCAGACGTATTTTCAGGCGGTTTGGGAAGGTGTACAAAAGCGGTAGCAAAAATTGACGTAAAATTAAATGAACAGCCAGTGTTCAGAAAGAAAAAAAATGTTCCATACGCTGCTATAGAACAGATAGACGGTGAATTAGAAAGACTCGAAAACATGGGTGTCATCGGAAAAAATGATCACAGTTAGTGTGCTGCACCAACGGTTTACATCAAAAAGAAGAGTAAGAAGATTCGGGTTTGCGCCAACTTTGTGACAGGCTTAAACAGGGAATTACAAGATCACCATTATTCTCTTCCGAACCCTGAAGAGATATTTGCGAAACTGAGTGGAGGGAAATATCTTTCTAAAATCGACCTCAGTGACGCGTACTTACAAGTTCCAGTCGATGAGGAGTGTTCAAAGCTGTTATGTATTAATACCCATAAGGGATTTTACAAGTTTAACAGACTTCCTTTTGGAGTCAATGTCGCCCCTGCGATTTTTTTTAGCAAATTATGGACATTATGTTAAATGGGTTGGATTTCGCAGTAGGGTACCTGGACGATGTGTTAATGAAAAGCGCTAGAAAAGAACAACACAAAGCTCATGTAAACCAAGTATTCAAAAGGATCCAGGATTATGGATTTAAAGTAAAACAGGAAAAATGTGCATTTTTCATGGAGAAAATAAAATACTTAGGGCAAATCATCGATAAACATGGAAGTGCAATAAAGAATATACCTGCTCCAGAAAATATTGCGTCTTTACAAAGTTTCTTAGGTTTGGCAAATTACTACAATGTATTTGTGCCAAATATGCATAAACTAAAGTCGCATTTAAATGAATTTTCAAGGAAAGACCAAAAATGGGTCTGTGTGCAAGAGTGTGAAGAAGCATTTCGGGAAATTAAAGAGACTTTAACGTCTGACTTGTTTCTGGCACATTATAATCTCAAACGTGAAATTATAGTTGCAAGCGGTACCAGCTCCTATGACATAGGAGCATGCATTTTACACAAAATGGATGATGGAAAAGTGAAACCCATAGCACATTCATCCCGATCACTTTTGCCAGCCGAAAAGAACTACTCAAAAATTGGAAAAGAGGCACTAAGCATTATATTCGCGGTAAAGAAACTTCATCGTTTCCTGCACGGTAGGCAATTTCTGTTACAAACAGACCACAAACCATTATTAACGATTTTCAGATCGAAAAAGGGACCACTACAACATACGGCGAATAGACTCCAAAGATGGGGTACCATACTTCTGAATTACAATTTTCAAATGGAGTATGTACCATCTAAAAATTTTGGTCATGCAGACGGATTATCGAGGTTAATACCTAAGCAGACAGAACCATTAGACGATATGGTAATAGCAGCCATTCAAGCGGAAGTTGAAGTAAAAAATATGTTATGTGACACAATAAGTGAACTTCCAGTAACGCTTGATGAGATTAATAGTAAGGTACAGGTGGACGAATTTATTATATGCCCGAAAGAAAGGATAAAAAATAACGAACTGGATGAAGAAATTTATTCAATTTGCGATAACGTCCTGTTATATAGTGACATTACAGAAAAGAATGCTCAAGGAATTCCATGTAGGACATCCAGGTATATCAAGAATGAAAAGCCTTATGCGCTCTTTCGTTTATTGGCCAAACATGGATAAAGATATAGAAGGAAAAATCAGAGAGTGTAGAGGATGCGCATTAGCTATGAAAGCTCCCCCTGATTCAATTCGGATCGTGGGCAAAACCGGACTGACCTTGGTCTAGGATTCATGTAGATTTTGCAGGACCGCTAAATGGGTTCTACTATCTCATTGTTGTAGACAACCTATCTAAATGGCCGGAAGTATTAAAATGTAAGAATCCCACATCCGAGGTAACTATCAACTTCCTGTATGAACTATTTGCTAGGTTTGGAGTAGTAGACTGCATTGTTACAGACAATGGAACGCAATTTACGTCTACCGAATTTAAACATTTTTGCAAGGATAATCTAATCGAGCATATAACCATTCCGCCATACCACCCAAGAAGTAATGGACAAGCAGAGAAATTCATTGACACATTCAAGAGAGCTCTGGAAAAAGCTAGTGGGTCGCCGACGGATAAGTCTACAGAGTCACTTCGAATGCAAGCATCGAAATGTCGAAGACACCTTCTGAAGTTATGTTCGGACGCAAGGTTAGATCGATTTTTCACAAGTTGTTACCAAACCAAGATAGGCCAAACCTAAAAAAAAAAAAAAAAAAAAAAAAACGATAGCAAAAAACAAACAAACAAAAAAAAAAAATGGTATAAAGTTATTTATCCCAGACGGGATATTTTCAAAGGGGAATGTTATACCGGCCTTCCTTGAACAGAGGAATTTACACCAATTAGCACTATAAATAGCGCTAGTAATTCCAACACTGGTGAGAGAGATGCGACTGCACTTCAACTGCTAGCCGAGGGCCCAGCAGATATACACGCTTTCCTATCGTTGCCCATTATTGTTAATACACTTGTTCCTTAACCGAACCTGGACTTGATTGTTCTTATTTTCACTGTTGTTCCACGACACAACAGTTACTTTGAAAAAAAAAAATTAAAACAACAACAAAAAAATTATGAAAGCCATAGATAAAGAAATGGTGATTCATATATAATGAGAATTTATGATATAATCGGTTAATTATGATGGTTTATAGAACGTATTAAATCAATACTATAAATATTCACCGTTCTTATTAACTTGTTCATTAAAAGCTATGAGGTTTTATCAGGACGAGAAAGAAGACACGATGACAGCCCAGATGCAGTTAAAAATTGGAGTGTCCAGATGCCAGACAACACTACTCAGACGAGTACATCGACCACACCAAACATAATAGACACGAACCAAATCACAGATGGTTTGAAAAGCGTAAATTTTGATCGATGTATCTGCGTATATAAGGAATAAAACAAAGCATCCCTCCTTAAAAATCAAGACAGCAAAGTTAAATAAAAAAGAATACACCTTCTAAACAACAACAATAAAACACAAATAAGGACCCCCCCCCAAAAAAAACAAAATGAAAGCAAAAACAAAACCCAAACAAACAAAAAAAACAAAAACAAAACAAACAAAAGAGACAAGCAACAATAAATAAATACCCCCCCCGACAAAACACAAAAAAGAAATAATCCGTTTTAAATATCGCCAGCTTTAAACGAAGTCTTAGAAAATGTTTAGATTCTAAAATCTTTGATTCGCTTTGTTTTTCGTCTATATATATATTTTTAAATGATTATTTCCAAATAAACTTGGGAATGTAAACTGTTTTAACAAACGTATTCTTCTGTTTTCCTGGCACCTTTTGGTGCTTCTCTGCGTCGATTCGAAAGATTGTTTGAATTTTGTTTGGCAGCTTTTTCACTCCAAGGGAAAATCTAAACGGAAGAAAATGGTTTATACGAAATTACATTAGTAGAAAATTAAGATAAACTTACTCAGCTATTATTTTGTTCTGTTTGCAGTGTTACATAATACATTCGATCGGGAAAGAATGAGTTGGTCGGTATGCTTTACAGCATATCAACCCTTCTTGGTACATCTAATGTCACAATGCAGTGAAAGGCTTATTTGGACTAGTTTACATCATATAAATTCTTTTTAGTTCATTTAATGCTGCAATACAATAAAATATAAAAAATAACTTAGTCTCTTTTACAGCATATAAACTTTTTTGGATTATTTGATATTACAATAGAATGCTAAGGATTAAGTCGAGTGTTTGACACAGGGTTTAAGAAAGCCCAGATTTCAGAGAAATAGAAGAATATGTTTTTATTGCGATATTGTAGAAGAAAAGAAATTTCTCAACGAAGTAAAGTGGACATTTGATGTTATGGGGCCCGGCTTGGTATGTTTAGAGATGTGGCTTACATCCACCCAAAGAACCATCTCACAGGAAGGTTTGCTATGATAATAAAATTTGTTTTAAAACAAAAGGTTAAGATAAAGAGAGAGAGAAAATGATTTCAAAGGAAAGAATGAAGAAAAAAAGAATTAAAGAGAGATATGAATAAAGAGAAAGAAAATAGAGAGAGAAATGGTAATACTGCCTGAGAGAGAGAGAGAGAGAGAGAGAGAGAGAGAGAGAGAGAGAGAGAGAGAGAGAGAGAAAGAGATTCAGAGAAAGAAAGAAAAGAGAAGGGAAGAGATAATAGAATAGGGGGAAATATCCAACAGACAGAAGAGGAAATGCTAATCACAGAGAGATGGTGGTCAGAATTAGAGTTCCATAAAAATCGTTTGCTTTTGGCAGATGAAGACTTGCTTACTGGCCCTCGAAATGTGCTTATCGTTTTTTCGATTTTAACCCAAAAGCTATATTTCTCCCCAAAAAGCTAAGTGGAAAATCTATTCCTCTTCTCACTGAGAAACCATCTTAACGAATCCAAGTTGAAAAAATCCTGCATCTTGAAACCGCTAATAACCTAAATAGAATTTAACTTTCCTTTGCACAAAGTATAACTTGAAATATCTTATGAATAATTATTCTCATTTATAAGAAATGATCTCTGAGTTCTCATTGAATATTGAATTGCATTTATTTGAAAATACAGTTATTTACAGCGCCAACACCCACCCCAGACTGCATAGTGACATATGGCCGAGTGGTCCTAGACGTTGTATCAAAGTTTACAGTTACCCAAAGGTGCTGAGTTCAATCCTGAACGAAGGCAGTGAAAAAAGTAACGTTGAAAAACAGAGAATCAGCAACTATGTCCCAAAGCCTAGCTGGAGTCCGAACACGGTACCCCCGTAATAATAATAAAGGGTTGGGTTCGAGACTCCTAACAAACCGTTCACCTGACGAAGGCCGGAGGGCAAAACGGCCGAAACGTTGTGACAATAACAACCAAGATGAGGAAGTCAGTCCGACAATCTCAATCAATAGTTTTGTTGTGTTTATAAAAATGGTTTCATTTGTTTCTGGTTATGAGAATTAGCAAAAAAAAAAAAAAAAAAAAAAAATTTTGCCTGAGCATGAAACTATTTGTTAAAAATAGAAAAAATTATAACTTTACGAGAATGATATTATAAATAATGTGAGTACGCCATCTGGTTGATTCTGTCTACTCAGACGAGACACACTACTCTCTTAGAGTTATTTCCCTTTGTTTCATCTTATAACATCTCCTTTTGAAATATAATGCTTGTGGGATGCTTGCTGTGGATCTACTTGTAGAGTTGAAGTTGTGTCCTTCATGTTGAACCTTTCTTATAGAACTTGCTTGAACGTTTTGGGGTAATTTATTCAAATGTGTCCAGTAAAAAATTTAATAGAATGATTGTACCATTTGATTGTCTCTTTGGACGGTATGAGTGACGAAATGTATTTGCATATCTGACCCAAATAGATGATTGTACATTCACATTATTGATTGCGTTACCAGAACAGCGTACTATGTGATCTTGTGTCTATTTTTCTTTACTATTGCAGTAGTCTTTTGCCAATGCAGGATGCCCAGGTAAGAATTGACGTGAGCTTGCTCCATGATAACGATGGAACTTGTTTTCTATCGTTCTGTTTCTCGTGAAGATTATTTGATGATGGACGAATACCGTCCATTGGCACACGTATTTTTCTGTTGATCAGTGCTTAAGCAGGGGGCTTTCCATTTGAGTTATTTAGATTTGGAGGAGTTCTGTAACTACTTAGAAATATCCCCATGATTTATCGTGTAGTTCTTACCCCTTTTAACTTAAATGTGTCGACAAACCGTTCAGCTTAGCCATTTGATTGTGGATGGAAGAGTGGAGATTTGAAGCATCAACTAATATTAGATAATGTTGTCCTGCGAAATCCACATGTAGTTGTGACCACAGAATACCTGAGATAGGCCATGAATGCAATATTGTTTTCCGAGGAGACTTTGCAACCAGTTTAAACTTGGTACGGCTCTTTACAAGTTCCTATAACTGCTTATTCGCGCTTGGCTAATACACATATCCACATGCCAAGGTTTTCATCCGATTAATCCCCATTAATGAAATTGTTTAGGGAACTCTGTTCTGTAGTTTGAATAGGACAGGACGTTTAGCAAAATGGAGTGTTCCATTGATCTAGGATAAAGAAGATATTCGCTGTAAAATGGTTGAAATTGCTGGTCAGTGTATTTTTTGTTCAGCTTGTGAAATAAAAATGCAGAACTTTCTGTAAAATGGATTTGCAGCTGTATCATCCATATGACAGGTAGTGATCTCACTGTGGAAACGAGTTTAGAGACAACTTCAGATATAGCAACGATGACGGTGTTTTCCACTGCTTACTGATGAGAAGAGAGGAACCTGGATAATGCATCTGCCTGGCTAATTCTGCTGCCTGGTTCGTATTTCATGGCGAAGTCGTAATCTAACAGCATAGTTACCCACATTTGTAAACAGTTTGCTGTATAGACTGGAATTCCTTTCTTGGAACCGAAAACACTTGTTAGTGGCTTGTAGTCTGTGATCAGAGTAAAATGGCGTTCATATAACATTTTGTGAAATTTTCTTGCATCATAGATAATTGCTAGAGCCTCTTTTTTCAATTTGGCTATATTTTCGTTCAGTGGCTATCAATGATTTTGATGTGTGTGCAATGCCCCTTTCGCTTCTATAAAGAAAACATTTAATATTACTGCTCAATCATCGCAGTAATATCCAATGATGGTGTGTGTAAGCGATAGGTGAAAATGAAGAAGTGATTTTCTCAAATGATTATTTGCATGTACTTGACTAATTCCATTTAATATCTTTTTGTAAGAATTATTAAAAGCTACCCTCCTTTGTAACTTGTGCAGTTCTCGTAAGAAAAAGCCATAATGACTTACAAAGCTCAGAAACGATCGTAGTGTTGAAACATTCATTGGGGCTCTCGTGTATTTTATTACCTGAATATTGTTGACAAAAAAAAATCCAAGGTATTTTACATATATTTAGAAGAATTTGTATTTATCTAGCCTTAAATAAAATCCATATTATTGAATTCGACCCAGCATAGAATTTAAGTAACTCCTCTTGGGATGTGCCTGTAGCGATGATAAATGTAGGTATAAACTTGGCAATCTCGTAAACATTGCATTCATAGTTTGTTAGAATATTGCTGGAGATAAATTAACCCCAAATGGAAGACGGTTAAATGGAAATAATCCCTTGTGGGTGTTGATAATGAGAATATTTTATAGTCTTCCTCAACTTCTATTTGTAGACATGCATATGCAAGGTCTAGTTTTGAAAAGCAACTCCCACCGTTGAGTTTTGAGAACAAACCTGCCGATACTGATGTATCGCCAGTGCGCCATTTAATCCTGTAGAGAAATCCGCACATAAGTGTACTTTGCTATTAGCCTTTTTTCACAATGGCTATAGATGCTGCTCAGGATGAGTAATTTGTGGATTGCATTACTCCTACTTGTCGATGGCGGTTCAATTCTTTTTCCACTGTAGCTAAAGCTGTATGTGGTACAGGACGTTTTGGTCTGAAGACTGGTTTTTGCAATTGACTTAAGTTTTAAAGTCGCTTTAACTTTAATACAACATCGAAGATCTTGAAAAATAAGTTTATTTGGTATATTTTACGGAATATCAACTACTAATAGGTTATTTAATTTCACAATACAATATTATTTGTGTTGTTTTACGGCATATCAATCATTTTTAGTTTATTAAATAGTACGGGTGCTAGTACTTATTTGATGATTAAATCTCGCAGGGAAAATGTTATCACCTAAACAGGGATAACAGTGAGACGGGGTTAGATAGCTGGCTTTTGGGAGGGAGGCATTGTCTTATGTGAAAAGTAGGCTAGAAGAGTGGTCACTCTCAGTTGGAAGCTTGAGGCGACCAGACGGGTTAAGAATCAATTATAATGGGACGAGACCCCAAGAACCCGTAACCTCGATATTTCCTTTCCTCTCCATTAACAGAGAGAAAAGCAATATCCAGAAACTAATAGAATAGTCTTTCTCAAAATTTTAGATCTAGTTCTTTTCATGAAGTTGTATTTTTGATTCCAGAACGAGAATGTACCTTCCACGAAGAGGTAGTCATCAGGGGACGACGAAAAATGGTATTGGAGGACCGTTTTAGTTGAAGACAGTATGATTTGTGATTTGTTGATTTGCATTCTATAACATATAGTTTATTTGATTATGACATACAAAACATTAGACTTCCTTTATTAGAGAATTAGAGAATAAGATAATACAACACGATTATTTCATGTCCCAATACAATAAAACGTTAATTTGATCTGTTTTTTACGGAACACCAACCTTCTTTGTGTCATTTAATACCGAAACACAATAAAAGTATCGTTTTCCTCTATTTTATAATTCCACTTTTTACGAGAGTTTATTTTCTACCACATATCAAGGCTAAAAATCATTCGATGATAAGGTCTAACAAGATGGATTGTCAGCCTTTAAAATGATAAAGAATGAGAGGAATAAATATGACTGAAAGAATGTGCCAAGTTATGGGGGCGCTTTATGACAAGTATTTGTTGATATTTGATTTAAAGATGGCAAATTTTTACCTGCAGGAAGTAGTCCCGTAGTAATGTGTTACTGTGAATAATTGGAAAGAAACTATGTTTATGGAAATTCCATTGGATGTTAGGTATTTTGAGTGAGAAAAGACAGTTCTTTCCGATTGTGGTAGTAAGACGAGTTCTTGCTGTGAATATTTGACAAGGAGGAACGAAAGATTGGAGTTTAGTCGAGACTCTTCCATGAAAATGCCATAAAACTAGAAAATAACTGACAATGTATCTTCTGTGATAAAAGAGTCGCACAGAAGGGAAAAGATCATTCCACTAGATTTCGAAGTCGATTTTGTACTCTGTCAAGTGCTCTGAACGGCACTTCCCCAGATGTGTCAGCAGTGCTTCATATTAAGACATGCCTGGCTCTTACATAGGTAGATGATTGCATCAGGAATTAAGCATTTGATCATTTTTCAAGCGATCTTTGCGACAGAACATATAACAGCTCTGAAGGTCAAACGAGAAGTTTTGCAGACACTTTTAAAAGTGCTCTGAAATAAATCGGGGACAGGAGAAGAGATGCTCCAACAAATTTCAAGTTCTTGTAGAAATACTTAAAACCCAAACTTAATGCTTATCAGCGGAGTTACTGTTCAATCGATAACATAACACCGGAAGTAATTCAAAATGTAAAATAATCGCGTTAGGATCTTCTTTTCGCATTGGAGAATACTTTTTTCTTTGTTTGTAGATTTCTATAAACGAGAAGAAGTATAAGAGTTCGGTCTAAAAAGTAATGAGACTGAATGTAATGTGTGCTGTGTTAGCTACAGGCGAAAGAGAGATAAAGTAATTGTGTTATTGTTAATAATGATTAGGGCTATGACAACAGCATATTCTTTTCTATTGTTTTTACTCTTGAGTATATATCCGACACAGACACAATTACTCGACCGAGGATCACATCACTCTACATAAAAAACATATGAGATATCAATGGATATATACCTGAGAATGAAAACAAGGAAAAGCATATGCTGTTGTCATAGCCCTAATGATGATCTATTTTACTAGGTCACTACATAAACTCGTCTCGACCTAATGAATAGTAATGAGTACACCATCGCCGCCGCCGCCGCCGCCGCCGGTTTCTCCTCCTCCTTATCGTAAATTTCATCTGGCAAGAAAGAGTGTCTCCTGTTGTTCCGTTGCTCATCGTACCACACCGTTTTAAATTCAGATATCTTGTATGCTGAAATCGATTCGGAAAGTATCCACATAGTGCCACCGCCCGTCATATCAGAGTTTTCTTTCTTCTAGGTTAGTTGTCCTATACAGATTTGAGAACACAGTCTACCTTACAAGCGCATCCACAGTTGGGTGTGAGGAAAAGTGAATTTATATTTTTCTCAAGTGTATTAGTGAAAGCGATACAATAACCTCGAGGACCTGGAATGTGACACACTGACCCTAGGGACCGCACTGGCAACCACTACACAGAACCATACGCCTCTATCTGTCACACGTGCGATCTTTTTCTTTCATTTCTGATAGGATAATAGTGGTTGCCATTTAAAACATTGATGCAAGTAGATTTCACTCGAAAAGGAATGATTCTTTCCGAAATAAACATTTCTCTGCCCCCTCTCGTCTCGTATATTCACTGTGTTCTCCTTGCAGTGAATGGATACTTGAATCATTCAGGCCGGAATGCTGCAAGAGAAGATTAAGAAAGGTCACGAAACAAATAAGTCGACCAAATAACTTCTTTTTGACATAAGCCAGCAAAATCACTGACCAAACGAATGACCGCAGTAAACGTCTTCCGATATACGTCTCGTCCAACTATATCAATCTCTTTTTTTCCCCTCTTTATATATATATATATATATATATATATATATATATATATATATATATATATATAAGTGAACGTGTCTGTCTGTCTGTGTGTCTGTGTGTCTGTCTGTGTACATTTCCCTACGCAATAACTCTGTCAATTTTTAGTCTATAGACTCGAAATTTGAAATACCGGGTACTGAGATTTGGGAAAATCGATGTGACGGGTGTCAGCCAGAAATTTGGCTGTTAAGGGGTCAAATTTCAACGATTTGACCTTTAAGAACTCTACCAAACTCCTCTGACAATTTTGGGTCAAGACACTTGAAATTTTAGATATAGGTTCCTTGAACATGGATATAACTTAATAACTTGATTTGAGTCCAAAACAATAAATGTTAAGGGGACATAATAGGGGTCAAAGTTTTAAAAAATTGACCGCTTTTTCTTTTTCTTTTTTTTTTTCTCAGCATACACCTCCAAACACCCGGGCAACACCGGGCTGAAATGCTAGTATATATATATATATATATATATATATATATATATATATATATATATATATATATATATATATATATATACTATAATAATTATTAAATACCTACAGACACTAGTGTTTTATTCTTTCGGGAATCATCAGTGCAGGGTGTCACGATTAACACCAGTCGATAGATTCGAACACGGCAAGAGAAGCCATCTCTGGCTTCATTAGCAAGGACCTAATCCATTCGGCTGTCGTTAACCGCGCGAAATATTGTTGAAATTTAAACATTTATTTTAAATGTTTATTAACGTCTGTCAAAGTGACCTAACTCAATTGAAAGTGTTCAACGATAAGAAACGAGTTTCTTAAAGGGGCTGATATAATTATTTATTATAATAATTATTATATATTATATATATATATATATATATATATATATATATATATATATATATATATATGTTTACCTTAATCTAAGTTAAAATAAATTCAGCATGACCATAATCTTCGAAACGAGAAGAATGGTAGAGCGTGTCGTTTGCATAAACCATGTAAGTTGGCCAAAATGGTGTTTTTATAAGTTTTTTAAGGTAAACATTTGAAAAGAAGGTGACTAAATATGCAGCAATAACATAATTGTGTAGACTTTTAAGTTGGAATACGAAACAATATTTTTGAAAAGTAATAAATGAGCAACTGAGAAAACTTGATATTTGGAACTTGGAGAATTATTATACTACGTTATATATGCTCTAGAACCCAATAAAAAGGCATGCATTGAGCGTGGACTTTTTAAAAAAAATTTCTATTTATAAAAAAATTCATTATAAAAAATCTTATGAGAAAGATTTTTTAATCCTTTACGATTATTCCAAACAAACCAAGTGCGTAAATGATTAACACACACACACACACACACACACACACACACACACACACACACACACACACACACACACACACACACACACACACACACACACACACATATATATATAAAAGCGGTCAAGTTTTTTAACTTTGACCTGTATTATGCTCAAATCAAGTTAAGTTAGCTCCATCTCCAAGGAACCTATGTCTAAAATTTCAAGTGTTTAGACCCAAAATTAGCTGAGTAGTTTGTTAGAGTTCTCAAAGGTCAAATCGTAGACACGTTTACTATATATATATATATATATATATATATATATATATATATATATATATATATATCAAGAAGTAAAACTAAGTTTACAAACCAAAAGCTTCTGTAAACTTAAAGAGAATATAAATATTAATATTTATATAATAATCCCAACCGAATAAAAAAAAAGCTTAATACAACCAAAATAGGAAACAGAGCTTGTCTTAAAAGAACACAATTAAAGACTGTAATTTATAATTATCATTTTTTTTTCTCTATTCTGAAATGACGTTTTCTTTCTCTTTCACTTCCGCTGAATTGAAAGTCATTACTCCCACGCATCTGATCTACTGCTCGCTATTGGACACAGGACCTAATTATTACATGGACAATCAGTCTGTGTCACTTCCGCTCAATGTTTGAAATTTTTCTTTTTCCGTCGTAACGAATCTTTCGCAAGTTATGGAAGCAATCACCAATTGCTCTATCTCTAACGGAAAAAGAAAGAAAAACAACAACAAAAAAAAAAAGCAAAAACAAAAACAAAAACAAAAAACAACAACTTTAACGTCTTTCTTCCCCGATCGTTTGCAAACTGAATTTTTCTACAAATTAATTGGATTATGCTCACTTTGGATTTTTAATTTGGATCTCTTTGTCAACATTACAATTTCGACTACTTATGAGAACGTTGAATCTTATAACCAATTCACCTTTTGGAAATACCAGTTTAAGGCGACGAAGCGAAAACAAAAAGAGGGGATGAGGGCACAGCGAGGAGGGTTAATTTAAAATAATGAAATTATACAGTTTCAGTTTCCATGACCCCATGTGATGTTTGTTTCTTTTTTTTTTTACTTCTGTTGTAGTTTCTGTATGTTCGGCCAGCGCTAGCGGATCATGTGTTCCTTAATATTTCAGTCATCCCTCTGATTTTAATCGATTCTTTTTTCATGTTTTGGGTTTGGGTTTCTAGTGCTCCTATCATTATTGGTATTATCTTAACTTTCTTCTTCCATATCACCTTGAGCTCCCTGGCCAATTCTGTGTATTTGCTCCGCTTCTCTGTCTCCTTAATCTTCACTCTGTGGTCTGTGGGGACGGTAAAATCTACAATCTGACAAGACTTATTATTATTATTATTATTATTATTATTACTTGGCCCAGAGAGAGAGAGAGAGAGAGAGAGAGAGAGAGAGAGAGAGAGAGAGAGAGAGAGAGAGAGAGAGAGAGAGAGAGAGAGAGAGTACCGCAAAAGACATGATCGCATGGGACTCCGGATATATTGGGAAGTGTGTAAGAAGGTTGGAGTGAAGTGTGATGGAAAATGGTTTGAGGAGGTGCCTGATGAAGTAAGAACAAACGAGGATGGCAAGGTAGAAGTATGATGGGACAAAAGGGTCGTCATTGACAAAGTCTCAAAAAACTGGCAAATTGTAGACTTTTCAGTACCCTGGGACAGGAATGTGAGAGAGAAAGAGAATGGGAAGTGGAGCAATTATGCTCCATTGGCCTTGGAGATAAGGCGTATACATGGGGTTAAAACATAAATAATCCCGGTCGTAGTTGGTACACTAGGAGTAGTATCAAGTCGTCTGGAAGGACAATTGAAGAAACTACAAATCCTCGATGTTTTAGGCGGCCTTCAGACCTCTGCTATTGTAGGTACCACCAACATTCTTAGGAAAACCCTTGATTTTTGAAGCTTCTGGTTTGAAGTCGGGATCGAGGAAAATTCTCTGAAAATGAATTCCATCCCTTTCCAGAGAGACGTTGATAAACGAAATCAGAATAATAATAATAATAATAATAATAATAATAATAATAATAATAATTATTATTATTATTAATTAATATTAATTAATATTAATAATAATAATAATAATAATAATTATTATTATTATTATTAATTAATATTAATTAATATTAATAATAATAATAATAATAATAATAATAATAATAATAATAATAATAATAATCATCATCATCATCATCACGGCATAATCGCATAGGTCACCAAAGTTAAGAGACATCGAGTTTGGTCAGTAACCGTAAGTGGCTATTTGTGAATATTTGTATGTATCAAAACAGCATTGAAAATGCTTCTCACAAGTAATTCAGTATAACATGCTAATTCGCACGTGTGTTTACACAACTGGAAACCGTATTCTGATTGGAAATTTTGTTCTGAAGCTTGTGGCGAATTTCTCCCCAAAAAGATTGCCCTAACCCTAGTTATTTTTTCAAGTTATTATTATTATTATTATTATTATTATTATTATTATTATTATTATTGTGAGAGGTATGAATGGCCCATATTAACAATTAGTAAAATAGGAAGTTGCGTTTAATGTATCGTTTAAAATAAATCTATTCCAATACGTATTAAAACACCATCAAATCAAATTTAAAAAAACAAAACAAAAACAAAAAAAACTTCCGTTTTGTTTTTCTGGAAATTTCTTCGATTCAACAAAACTTCCCTTCTCTCTCATATCTCTCCCACTCCTTCTGTTCCTTTCCCACTTTCCTTCTCTTCTCACCTTTCACCCTCTCTGTATCTATGTTTGTATGTCAATCCCCAACCCTTCCTCCTCTCTCTTATTAAAAAAAAAAAAAAAAAAAAAAAAAAAAATCAGCATTATTTTATGTATTTTAACTGCACACCGGAGCTGAGTTTTCAATGATCTTTATCTCGTATAGAATTTTATCTACGCTCAGATGTACTTATTTCGTAGAAGGTAATCGGTTGAAGGAATCAAGCAAGCGGAACGTAGACAGGTAGAAGCTAGCGACCCAAGCCATTCAATACGTACGATAAAACCAAGGCATTTAAAATGCCTTTACTTGACTTCGATATTTGAAGTCTATAATATTCAAAGAAAACTGAATTAACCTCAATTTTCGACTGTCGAAAAAAAAAAAAAAAAAAAAAAAAAAGGAAAGAAAAAAAGGCATATAAAATCTTAAACCGTAAAGACGTCAACCTTAAACAATATTTGTCAGCTTCTTTTTGCTTTTATTTGATATATCTTGCTTGGAATACAATAGCAAGTATTCGTACATTATTACGTACTCACTTGGAGTTTTCTAACAACTGAGTTACAGCGATTGCTCACTGGCAATAACAGGCAGTCTCTAAGTTGTTAACGACACGGTCTGAAAACTTGTGTACGCCAAGTAGCAAGAATCAAAATCATTCCACATAAACATGTTCATCAAAACTACTTTTGATACTATGTCTAACCTCCTGAAAAAGAATTAAAATAAAATAAAATAATAAGTAGTGTCTCTTGGAATCTGAGTAACAGTTCTCTCCAGATTTTCAGCTCTTTCGATAACCGTTGCAAATTATTTTGTGTTATTGCAAAAGCATTTTATCACTGATTTCCCGCCAACAACGACCGATGGTTTTCTCTTAAAATTTAAATGGCACAAAGCTCCCACTAAGGTTTTATCAATCGCTCGTAAGTGGAGGTTTCATCCTCCTTGACCATTCCCGACTATTTTGCGAACTATTAGTCAATGCTGGAGTCACCACTTGCATGCGTTAATGTTTATTTTAGTGCAATATTTTTCTATGTTCTGTTTTTTCTATCTCAAATTGTTTGATGCAAGTTAGCGTTCGTTAATTATGTGAGTTAGTTACCGCATTCCAGGATGTTCCTTAAGATTTTGGCTGTTTTCATCATTGTCATTCATTGTATTGTCTTGGTTTGCGCTTTGACCCTGTTTCTCCTAGTATCTATTCCAGTTGTGTTAACATTTCATAAACCCGCTCAGAATATTAGATTGAATTACTGACCACATAATTTGCATTCACATAAGTGTATTTTTTGTGGAACTGTTCCTGATGCTCCTACAATTATTTGTATGACAGTCTTTTCCTTCATGTTTTATGAAGAAATCAACGATAAACGACTGTTAAGATAACGTAAAAATCACCTGCGCTGATTATTGATGGAGATGAATGGCACTGGAAATCTGGTGAGACATACTGTCATCTGGACCCAGGGAACACTATAGATAATTGCCAGTGAGTACCCGCTACTCTCTATTTGTGTGATAACTCCTAGTGTTTGTGAATCGGACTTCAGGGAACATTACTGTCAGTGAGCAATCTCTGGTGACCTGTGTAAGAACTCCTAGTGGGTGAAATAATAATAATGAAAAACGAAAATCATAGAATCCCTTGGAGTATGGATTTACAAACATAGAAAACTATTCAAGCAAGAAGACTGGATGTCATAAAAGTCATCAAGGAGGAACAAAACTTGTGAATCATAAAATGTCTGTTCACGTTACATTTAAACTTCTGCATGTCAGTACAGTCAAGGAAGCAAGAAACAGTGATGGAATTCTAAATTATAGCAGTCTGAGGGAAGAAACTATTAGAATAGAAGACTTTTCTGTACCTAGAGATTTCTACAGTGAAGGGGTGTGATTTTGTTCTAGAGGGTTTGTCTGGGGTACGTTTGTCGAGGAGGGTACAAGGGCAATGAATTCATCAAAGCACATTCCGTTAAACCAGTTGTAAAAAAACAGACACAGGACTGCAATATTGAAGCGATGGGACAGGGGTTGGACCTTGTGGAGCCTATTAGATTGCGGACTTTTTTTTTTATATCCTGTCTCAGAGTGAGAGACTAATTGTAGATACAACAACCCAGATGGAGCAGCAATACAACATGCATGCGCGAATGGTAGCTTTGTAGAGATAAAGGATATTCTCAGGCGTGAATAATTTTCTAGCACGATAGAGGTAGCCTACCTTCTTTGCAGCAGTCTTGACAATGCCTTTAATGTATTTGCTCCGGTTCATGATACCTGTGAATGTTTAATCGATGAGTTTCAACGATGAGATCTCTGATAGCGTGTTATTATCCATGGAAATCGGTGCTTAAGACAGTTTCTTATAATTGCTAAAAGAAAGAAGTTTAGTCTTAGTAGCATTAAATGTTATCATCCATTTACGGCTCCATTTCACTACCGACTTAAAGTTGTTTCCTTCGTTTTCTGCCATTGCTTTGTATATTTCTACATTCGTTTTTCCCGTATGCTCATTATAAAGCATGATGTCATCAACAAATATACCCATATCTACATTGACGAATGGTGGCCCTTGTAGAGATATATGGTATTCTCAGGTGTGAGTAATTTTCTAGTACAATATAGGGAGTTCACCTTCTTTGAAGCAATTGGAGCTTAGTTTGGTCAGTGCGCTAGTATATATATATATATATATATATATATATATATATATATATATATATATATATATATATATATATATATATATCTGTGTGTGTGTGTTTGCACGTTTTTATGTATTTAATCCGGTCCAATTTATTATCTAAAAATTGTCAACGGCGAAAAGTATTAGACTTGATGTTATTATTATTTACCCCTCGCCACCACTCTCCCACCACCCTCATTCTTCATTATCCTTCTATTCGTACCTCTCACCTGTTTATATACTGTAGATCTACCTTCATTTCCCATCGTCGCATACCCATGTAATCTTCTATTTATCACCCGTGACATCCAAGAGTCGATCAATCCACAATTTGACATCGACTAATCGATTTCTAATCACATCATAACCGCATTATTTTCCGCCATGTTGTTTTATAGTCAATCCACCAAACCCTTTTTGTTCTTTGCTTGTCCATTGTGTCTGATAGTGGCAGTCTTGTCTCAGATACCAATGAGTTTTGTATAGCCGTACAGTCCAATTCAACACATTATATATATATATATATATATATATATATATATATATATATATATATATATATATATATAGATAGATAGAGAGAGAGAGAGAGAGAGAGAGAGAGAGAGAAAGAGAATAAATGACTATATTCCAAAATTCAGTTGACTTTTACAATTCTTGACAGTATCTGTTTCGTAGTGCAAAATCAATCACTAAATTATTATATCAATCAGTGAATCTATTATGCCCCTAACTCACCAGGAGAAATAGCTACAATCATTCTGCCAAAAGGAAATGAAGTGTGATTTCACATAATTAAAATCCGAAAATTGAAGAGAAGCTGCAAATACCTTTAATATGTCTCCATTACACCATTTTGATATATATATATATATATATATATATATATATATATATATATATATATATATATATATATATATATATATATATATATATATAATCAAAATGGTGTAATTGAAACATATTAAAGGTATTTGCAGAATATGTTTCCATTAAACCATTTTGATTATATATATATATATATATATGTATATATATATATATATATATATATATATATATATATATATATAATAAAAATGGTGTAATTGAAACATATTAAAGGTATTTGCAGAAGTTATATATATAATCAATTACACCATTTTGATTATATATATATATAATCAAAATGGTGTAATTGATTATATATATATATATATATATATAATCAATTACACCATTCTGATTATATATATATATATATATATATATATATATATATGTATATATGTATATATATATATGTATATAATCAAAATGGTGTAATGGAAACATATTAAAGGTATTTGCAGCTTCTCTTCAATTTTCGGATTTTAATTATGTGAAATCACATTTCATTTCCTTTAGACGGCCATATATATATATATATATATATATATATATATATATATATATATATATGTGTGTGTGTGTGTGTGTGTGTGTGTGTGTGTGTGAGAGAATATAATAATGGAACATCATATATATATGCAATAAGTATTCTACTTAGTGTAAGTTCAAGTGACCTGTTTAGGAGAAAGTATAACGATATGTTCCTCTCTCATTAACTTAAATAAAGAAAGAATTCCATTGGCAAAGTTAACGTCTGTAATTCTTTATCAACTCGGGTAATTTCCATGATTCATTCCTGACTTAATTTTAATGTCTTCTCCTTTTGTTAACATTCGACGCTAGACGGCGCATTTATTAGTATGACTATTTAAAAAGTATACTAAAAAATATACGAATGGCGTCGGTAGTTTTTTTTTTTTTCAAAAATAATATGGGTAGACGTTAATTCAAAATTGGGGAATGCGTTTATTTTGAGAAAAAGATTAGCAAGCGAATCACAAGCCTCACATTGACAACAATAAATTCCAATAATGAATTCTAGCAACAGTAGTATTTAGGGGGTAGTGTAAAAGGCAGGAAAGTGTTGAAAGAAAAATAATTGAGTAAATAAATTAATACATAACTGACAGAAAACAGACTTTTTAACATATTTCTTTTTACTGCTTACCAGAATTTAGTTACTAGGTTTACAGATGTAATTCTTGAGCACCTCGGCTAATTTCCTGGAGGCATTCTCGACTTAATTTTTATGGAAATTGTCTACCCCTTTTGCCACCATTCGACGCTAGGTGGCGCATTTACAACCGAGTTCTCTCTGATTCTCTCTCCTCTGATCTTGAACATATGCTGCAATGGGGGGAAAAGTGGCAAATTTTAATGCATCTAAAACCAAACTTCTGTCTTTACATAATCTTACATATTCCCTTCTGGCATCAATTGAAGGGAATGGCTTTCGTCTTGAGGAAGCTTTTTTGACAAGCTTCTGGGTCTAACCTTACTCCTGATCTGAGATGGAACACATACATCAAATCTGTTGTCACGGATGCTGGAAAAATGGTGGGATCATTCTATCGCTCCAGTAGATATCTCACTGCTGATGCAATTCTCTATCCATATAAAAGGATGCAGTACTGTTAATGTTACCACATCTAGACAGGAGATGCTAGAAATATTTTTTCCTGCCTTGCCATAGTTCAAAATAGACTTCGTAGCCTAGTGAGGATGTCCATTTCTCTTCCCTGCAACCTCTTTTCCATAGAAGAGACGTTGCGAGTCTGTCTTTGCTTTTTTGTTGTTCTCATGGCAAGTGCTCATCTGAGCTCCAATCTATGCCCCCACTGGCCTTACTTACGAAAAACACTCGTCTATCTGAAACCACTATCAATAATTTCCCTCATTCTTTATTCGTACCTAAACTTAAACGTAGATTCCATGAACAAAGCATCTTTCTTAGAACTGCATGCATGTAGAAATCTGTTCCGTTTTTCTTGCTTTCCAACTAACTACAATATGACTGTCTTCAAATCCAACGTGGACAAGTTCTTGAAATTAAATTTACCAAGTTTCGACTACTAACGATTACTACACTATTTTTCCATTGACTACCGTACACTCATTAACTTTTATCCTCGAGTGGTCTCCAGGGCTTTAGAGGTGGTGTCTTCTTTGTAATATATATATATATATATATATATATATATATATATATATATATATATATATATATATATCTTAAGTCGCCTGACGAAGACTTCTGGGTTTAACCGACCATTTGCTCAAAACATTAGTATGTCCAGTGTCGCGATCATGTAAATATTTGTTTAAATTAATAAAAATATAGCTCTTTTATAATAATCTGGTAAAATTTGTTAGTTATCATTCTTGAATACCTTAAACCTGGTATATATATATATATATATATATATATATATATATATATATATATATATATATATACCAGTTTCGTGGTTAAATTTTAAATTCTGAAAAAAACAACATATAGAGACATATATTCAATTTAAGAATTTGTTGTTTGACAAAAGGAATATATAGAAGGGGTTCTTTTAATTTCCTTAGTCTATGGATTTTCAACAATGGCTCATATCATCAGAGGAAATGAAATGCAGTTAGCAAAATGTTCAGCTGCTAATGGACGCTAATTTTGCTTTTCAGCACAATTATTGAAAATAGTTTTTTAAGTTGTTGTGGATAATTATATGGAAAAAATTATACGAAAAGAGAAGTTGATACAATCTGGGTAATCCATTATCGGAAGGTGTCCAATGTCGTTCGAAGTTATAAATCCTGGTGTGCCAAAAATAGACCCAGGGGAGAAAGTAATATTCCCATATAGCGAAAGCGTATTGCTCCTTATTGATTTTCGAAAAGTATACGGGGCAGCCTTATTCGTTGTTGCGTTGAGTGTGCGTTGGTTGATGTAGTCCAAATGCTTTCTTGGTGTTGACTAAGTGTATCCGATATTGGGTGAATATACCATTCCATTGTAATTATCCCCGTGAGTAACAGAATTTGAGCATTGAGTTAAGTATGCACTGGACCTCGAAAACTTAGATATTGCTCTATTCTATTGAGCTTTCAAGTAATATCTATCAAGATATTTCATCTGAATTCTATCAGTGTCTTATCTCGCTTATATATATATATATATATATATATATATATATATATATATATATGACCCCCCCCAAAAAAAACACAGAGTACATTCAATTGTTTTCCTGAGCATTTTACTGTCAACAGAGCAAAAAAAAAAGGCCAAAGACCCTAGTGTTTTGATGTGATGTTTCGAAGTTTCATTTCATTCGGACAAAACACTAAGAAATTAGAGTTGGGGCCCTATTTTTGGGTTACCCATTATATATATATATATATATATATATATATATATATATATATATATATATATATATATATATATATATATGTGTGTGTGTGTGTGTGTGTGTGTGTGATGTTAAGATATATTCCATGTCTGCTTCTTAGAATAGTAATTTCAAGGTTATGGGGGTTATGAAGCATAAAAATGACATTGTTTTTTATATTTGATATTTTATTTTTTGATATTTCAAAGGGTCCTCCGCTCTTGATCACAGAATGTAGTGATATATATATATATATATATATATATATATATATATATATATATATATATATATATATATATATATATATATATATATGTCAATGCATACAAATCCGCAAATAGAACAACAAAGATACTCGTACGGGAGCTCATGTTTGCTGATGACACCGTATTTGTTGCGCATAGTCATGAGGATGCTCAGGACATAATAACTCGCTTCGCAGGATCAAATTCGAATTGAAGATTAACATTAAGAAAACCGAAATGATGTACCAACAATCCCCTGGATCACCAGCAACAAGCCAGCCAATTAAGATTCAAGACCAAGAGCTTTACAATGTCAGCAAATTCAAATATCTAGGGACCACGATAATGAAAAACAACAAAATGGACGAGGGGATTTCTACAAGAATGGCTAACGCCTCCATATCCTATGGAAAACTCAAACAGAAGGTCTGGCAAAATAACAACCTGACTTTCAGAACTAAATGCTTGGTGTACCGCGCCATCGTTCCCTCGTCACTCTTATACGGTGCAGAAACTTGCCCAGTGTACAAACTGGTAGCCCGCAAGCTCAACAACTATATGATGAGACACCTCCGGCAGATTTTAAATATCAAGTGGTATAACTTTGTCAGCAACAGGGAGATCCTATCACAAGCCAACCTCCCAAGCATGTATGACCTGCTCATCCGGAAAAACCTAAGATGGGCCGGGCACGTAAACAGAATGGAGAACTTCCGACTACCAAAACAGATACTGTTTTCACAACTGGAGGATGTGGTACGAGGCATAGGCAGACATAAGCTCGGGTTTCGTGACACCATCAAACGAAATCTAAAGGACCGGTTGATTCCTACTGGAAGCTGGCAGATCCTCAGTCGCGACCGTGACAAGTGGAGAATGATGGTTCACAAGAAGTCGTCTTCGGACACGAAGGACAGCACATGATGAATATATATATATATATATATATATATATATATATATATATATATATATATATATATATGCGAAAAGAAAAGAGGAAGAACATGGTATTGAGCGACGCGTAAAAGAAGGAAATAGTCTGAAAATTTCCAACTGTAAAGAAAAGCTTATAAAGGATGTCAGCATTTGAAAAATTGCAAGCTGCGAGATAGAGAAGCAAAGAAATTTAAGGCAAGAAATGAACAAAAAGCAAAAGAGAAGTAGTCTGAGAAGAAAACGCATCATAAATTCAGTAAGGATCTGCCAGAGATACAAGGAAACAATCTGACGATGGTTGTCAAAATGTGACGTGAAGGCGTGAACAGAATCCTTAGTATGTGCTACACAAGAGAAACCGCTCAGGACTAATTATGTGAAGTATTACACTAATGAAATGGCTGAAAGTCCACTCTGTCGACTGTGTGGGCAGAAAGGTTAGAATGTAGAGTATATCGTCAATAGTTGTGGGAAGTAAGCTTAAAAAGAGTACAAGAGGAGTCACGACAAGATTGCGAGGCAGGGTGGTGGAGAATGATAATGTGAAATTATTGAGATATCCAATGTGATAATGCAATTGAGTAAGGAGACCAAATTAGAAATAAGGAACATAAGGCAATAATCATTGTGTGACAACAGTCATTCATGGAAACAAGAGTCTAAGGCTGGCATGTGCGTATTGTAAAAAGTTACCGACACTCGAACTCGAAACCCGACCGATAGGAAACGAAAAGGTGACATATGCAAATTAAGACGCGTCCGAATTCGGACATATAAAAAGCCGGTATTTCTTCCATCGAGAGAAGATTGTTTCTTGACTCGGGGTCGTTTGAACGTACGGTTAATTCGCGCGTCAGTAGGAAGAAAGGAAGACGGATTTTATACAAACGTTGAAACAGGAAAAGAAAAAGGATTGTCGTTTTTGTGTGTGCCGAGAACGTTGCAAGCTGAAGAAGAAAAAAAAACAAAAAACAAACTTTCTTTTGCATGAACATTTAACGATTTTCGACAGTTAAAAGGTTAACTTTAATTTCAACACTTCACATTGGTATAGCATTACTAGCTGATGTAAATGTGGAGGAAAAAGAAAAGGGGAAGTAAGAAAAATACTAAGACTTGAAAAGGAAAATAAAAGAATAGTTGAAGTTGAAGAAAGTAGAAGTTAACCGTGTCGTGGTGGCAAGTCTGGGGAGTGTCATAAAAGGATTTGATAAATGGATTAAGAAAATTGGGATCCATTAAAAGACTGCCTTTAACCTCCAAAATCTTGCGGAAAATACTGGATGGCTGAGAAAAGTAGATGCTGATAGCCCTTGGTTATTTGTTATGATCCGCCTATCAGCATAAAATCGTCAATAGTAACATTCAGACACAGAATGTGACAAGAACAAGAACAAAAACAAGAAGAAGAAGAAGAAGAAGAAGAAGAAGAAGAAAAAACACTGATAATTATGATGATGGCATCTGTGACTACTTCTAGAGAGTAAATACTACTACTACTACTACTACTACTACTACTAATAATAATAATAATAATAACACCAAACTATGAAAAATGTCAAGTTCAAATAATTCAAACCATGGGACCCAGAAGAAAGATCTGGGTGTCATGATCGGCAGGTGCTCCTTCGGTAGCCAGCATGGGGGACCCGGTCGTCATCCTGCGACTGTTGGTCAACTTCTTAATTTCAGAAACTCAAATAATATGGACGCTGAACAGGTAAGTATAACCTCTAATTTCAGGGAACAAAATGATGCCAAACAAACACAGCACAGCCGTGGTAATCATCAAAATGGAAAAAAACCGAAGAAAGAAATGGACAACAAAAGAGAATACACTAGTAATGGAATGCTATCATAGAAGTCATCCTGAATATAGATATGGAGGTTATCGGAAACGAATGAAAAAACTATGGGACCTCTCCAGTGACCACTAAGCGACAGAACAAAGAATTGCGGACCAAGCAAGACTGATATTCAAGAAAGGTTGGCTCCTAAACTAGAACTAGCAGAAATTCAGCGAAAAATAAATGATGAAACTGAACAAGAAACACCTCTCAACGTAACTGCCCGTAGAAAAACCCCACAAGTTGAAGCCTCACAAGTTGAAGCCTCACAAGTAAAAACACCAAGGCCCAGGACCTAGGAAGACAGAAGACCACAAACTTTGAAACCGAGAACAATGAAACAGAACTAACAGAGAATGAAGCAAATGAAATAAATAAAATAACACAGTTCATGAACGAGGAAAAAACAAAACTCCCTTCGTTGAAGAACAAAGAGCAGAAGAAATTAAAAACAGAAACAGAGAAGGTTAACAAGCTCCTCCCACACATCCAAACAAACACAATCACAGACTTAAACAACCTCATTTACGCAGGGGGCAAAATGGTAAGTATGAATCTCAAATCAGAAAAAATAACCGAGGAGAAGCGGACTGACAAAACCTGGATAGGAAATAAGACAAGAAAACCAAATACAGAAACATAAAAAAGAAACCAAAATGATCAACAGGAAGAAAGCAACGTGGAGAAAACGGAATATTGGAAATGTAACTGGCAGGGAGAGGCTAAACAATAAACATGAAGAACTGGACCAAAAATAAAAGCAAAAGAAGCGAGATTGAGACGATATAGATATAAATCTGAACAATGCAAACAAAACAGAACATTTGCAAATAATGAAAGCCAATTCTACCAAAATGTGAACGGAGGAAAAACAAAAACAGAACAACCAAATCCGACAGAAACAAAGCTCTACTGGGGTAACATATGGGAAGAGCGACGAGATCACAATAGAAATGCCGAATGGCTGAAAAACATGAAAGAAGAGTTACAACAGATCGAAGAAGGAACAGTGAATGAAATCAGCAAGGAAATCCTAAAGAAAACCATAGGAAAAATGGCTAACTGGAGAGCACCAGGACACGACGGGATACATGCAGACTGGTTAAAAAAATTCACAACCTTACACAAAAGGCTAGCCCAAAACCTGAGAAGTTGTATACAGGAAGCAAACGTGCCAGACTGCATGACAAAAGGAAGAACCACACTGCTACAGAGGGACTCGGAGAAAGGAACCGTCCCCAGCAATTATAGGCCAATCACGTGCCTACCCACCATGTGGAAGATACTGACAGCACAACTGAGGGAACAAATCTACCACTCACTGAATAACCGTGGACTCATCCCCGGGGAACAGAAAGGATATCAAAAAGGGAAAAGAGGAGCACATGATCTGCTATATGTTGATCAAAAGATCCTAAAGAAGGTAAAAAGGAGGAGGAAAAATTTAGCCATGGCATGGATCGACTACAAAAAAGCGTACGACAGGATCCCCCAAGCATGGATAATAGAATGCCTAAAAATGTATAAAATACCAAGCGGGATCACCAATGTAATAGAAAATGCAATGAAAACATGGATACTGGAACTGACAGCTGATGGACAACACATGATAGAAATTAACATACAAAGAGGCATCTTCCAAGGAGACTCATTATCACCATTACTGTTCATCATAGTCATGATGCCCTTGAATAGTATTCTGAGAAAGTGCGAAGCCGGATAAAGTTCCCCAATACAGAGGAAAAAATGAACCACCTGGTGTACATGGACGATCTGAAACTTTTTGCAAGGACCGAAAAGGAGCTAGAGACACTAATTAACACTACCAGAATCTTCAGCCAAGATATCCAAATGGAAAAGTGTGCACTACTAGTTATAAAAAGGGAAAACTGGAAACGAGAGAAGGCATGGAACTACCCAACCAAACAGAAATGAGGGAACTAGGAGAACAAGACGACTATAAATACTTGGGAATTCTGGAAGCGGACACCATCAGAGCAACAGAAATGAAAGAGAAAATTGGAAAGGAATACCTCAGGAGAACAAGAAAACCCCTGGAAACTAAATTATATAGTAGATAGTAGAAACCTAATAAAAGGTATAAATACATTGGCAGTGTCACTAGTGAGATACTCTGGACCGTTTATAGGGTGGACAAAAGAAGAACTGAGACAGCTCGACCAGAAAACCAGGAAACTTGTGACCATGCATAATGCACTACACCCAAAGGACGATATTGACAGACTCTACGTGAAAAGGAAAGACGGCGGGAGAGGACTGATCTGTATAGAAGACTGTGTGAAGGACACAAAAAAAGAACTAGAAAAATACATAATGCAAAACACTGAAAGGATAATTATGGCAGTGAAAACCAACAAAACAGAAAACAGAGAGACAAATGAAAAAACGAGAAAAGAGAAATGGGAAGAGAAACAACTTCACGGAAGATTCATACGAATGACAAAAGATGAGAATAACGAAAACACCTGGACATGGATAAGAAAAGGACATATAAACCGAGAAACCGAATCTTTAATAACTGCAGCACAAGATAACTCGATAAGAACCAATCATATCAAAGCAAGGATCGATAAAACGCAAGAAAACAGCAAATGCAGAATCTGTGGGCAAAGAGACGAAACGATGAATCATATAGTAAGTGAATGCAGCAAACTGGCCCAAAAGGAATACAAAAACAGACATGACCAAGTGGGGAGGGCGGTGCATTTTGAGCGTACAGATAAATGATACAAGCATAAACCCGCAACAGCACTCAAAAATGAGAACCACAAAATCCTATGGAACATGGACATACAGACGGACAAACCCATTCAAGCAAGAAGACCAGATGTCGTAATAATTATTAAGAAAGAGAAATTCTGTCAAATCGTAGACTTTACTGTCCCAGCTGACCACAGAATGAGTATGAAAGAAAAGGAGAAATGAAGCAAATACACAGAACTAGCCAGAAAGATAAAAGGGATTTGAATGATGAAGAAAATCAAAATAGTACCGATAATAGTAGGAGCACTAGGAACAATTTCGAAAAACCTGGAAAAAAGAATGGCAGAAATTGGAATCAGAGGAATAGCTGCAAAAATACAACGCCTAACGATAATGAAAACGACTGAAATATTAAGGAAAACCCTTGAATGCGGAGAATAACACAAGACAATTATAACGAAGAAGCGTTATAGGGAATGAAGAACACCGAAGCTGCAAATCTACATGTTCTACACCCCCATCATGCATCCGCTCCATTGTTTCACCACCGTTCCCCCCAATAGAAAAATGATATCAAAGAGCCGAGAAGGGACAAGGAGGATGGGAAGACCGAGGAGACCTCCGCTGGACAAGTGCGAAGAGAACTGGGATCTTGGGGAGGCTTAGTTGCACTCAAATTCCAGTATAAACCAATGGCCACTGCAACAAAGAAATCAATGGTAAGAGGCTGTTGCGATGATGCAAATTTATTTGCAAATGCTATCGAAGGAGGAGAAGAGAGCTGGAAGTCTGGGGAGACTTGTTGTCACTCAGCTGCCAGAGAACACCACAGGTCTCCAATCAGATCGTTTGTTGACTTGTGTGAAAGCTCCATGTGAGCCAATAATAATAATAATAATAATAATAATAATAATAATAATAATAATAATAATAAGAGGAACTAACCAGAACTGACCAGATCTCCGCCGGATAAGTGCGAAGAGAACTGGGACCTTGGGGAGGCTATTGCAAAACAGAATATGAATAAAGCATATTAAGCAAACGAAAGTGCACACACACACACACACACACACACACACACACACACACACACACACACACACACACACACACACACATCGTTAGTTACCATTCCAAAACCAGTGGATGTATTTATTTATCAATCATATTATGTTATTCAAATATTTATGTAGTACGTCTCACACGTGTTTCGTTGGATAGCAAAAGTCCACCAACACACACACACACACACACACACACACACACACACACACACACACACACACACACACACACACACATATATATATATAAAATAAAATAATAATAATAATTATTATTATGATTATAATGATTATTTTGGACCATCTTCGAATTACGTGATTCCTTGGATTTTACTTGTGCAAATGGAAATTCAATTAACTTTCTTGAAGTTATATATTTGGATTTTACCGTTCACCAGACTATCCATTCACGTGTAATTACCCTTTTCTTCACCATATTCCCTCTGCTTCACTTTTTGTTATCAAGTAAGATCTTTGACTTACAGTTTCATCAAATACTTTTGTATGCAAAATCCGATCCCGCATTTTGCTAATTCCTACCCTCTGATGAGAAGGAAAGTATTTCTTCGAAACTACGCGGATTAAAGACTATCCACTTATCAAGTGTTTCCTATTCAGATTAAATGTTTTTAACTCTTTTTCAAAGTGTTTTTAACATGTTTTATTAACTGTTTGCTCTTATATATATATATATATATATATATATATATATATATATATATATATATATATATATATAAATACCCGTTCACATACACCTTTTCTATGATAAAGCTAGAACCCAGAATTAGACAGAATCGAGCAATTGCATCGACAACGGACAACGCCATACCCAAAATGGGTTTCGATGTACTGCCTCTCATCAGTGACGTGCTCCGACATAGGCGCGAACCCAGGTCGTCGCCCTCATGAAATGTGCAGTATTGATGACCTTACTCTATGGGCCAGGCGCAATCTATTGGCCATGCTTCGATTTTTAAATTCTTATATTTTTTATCCAGTTCTACATTCTACGATGTGACAAGCAACGCGTCATATACAACCAAGATAGTTACTGCTGGTATTCTGCTCGATTCTGTCTAATTCTGGGTTCTAGCTTTATCGTAAAAAAAAAAGGTGTATGTGAACGGGTATTTATATAAACCTATAATCTCCTCTTAATGTCTAATATATATATATATATATATATATATATATATATATATATATATATATATATATATATATATATATGTGTATATAAAGCTGAACGTCTGTGTGTGTGTGTCTGGTCACGAATAGGCTCCTATATGGTTGACTATTTTAGAAAACTGATCACATATAATGATAGAAGATGTATCGAAACACAGGAATGGGTATTTTTGATCTGGCATAATGATGATTCATTAAAATTGTGGGGTCTGTGTACGCGCCTGGTTCATAAAGTATGGAAATAAAAAATTTAAAAATTTAAAAAAAACGTGTACAAGTGTTTTTTGATATAGATGTACATAAGAATACTTTGATATCGTAAAAAAAAAGGTGTATGTGAACGGGTATTTATATAAACCTATAATCTCCTCTTAATGTCTAATATATATATATATATATATATATATATATATATATATATATACATATGTATATAAAGCTGAACGTCTGTGTGTGTGTGTCTGGTCACGAATAGGCTCCTATATGGTTGACTATTTTAGAAAACTGATCACATATAATGATAGAAGATGTATCGAAACACAGGAATGGGTATTTTTGATCTGGCATAATGATGATTCATTAAAATTGTGGGGTCTGTGTACGCGCCTGGTTCATAAAGTATGGAAATAAAAAATTTAAAAATTAAAAAAAAACGTTTACAAGTGTTTTTTGATATAGATGTACATAAGAATACTTTGATATCGTAAAAAAAAAGGTGTATGTGAACGGGTATTTATATAAACCTATAATCTCCTCTTAATGTCTAATATATATATATATATATATATATATATATATATATATATATATATACATATGTATATAAAGCTGAACGTCTGTGTGTGTGTGTCTGGTCACGAATAGGCTCCTATATGGTTGACTATTTTAGAAAACTGATCACATATAATGATAGAAGATGTATCGAAACACAGGAATGGGTATTTTTGATCTGGCATAATGATGATTCATTAAAATTGTGTGGTCTGTGTACGCGCCTGGTTCATAAAGTATGGAAATAAAAAATTTAAAAATTAAAAAAAAACGTGTACAAGTGTTTTTTGATATAGATGTACATAAGAATACTTTGATAAGTATGCTTTAACTTAAATAGGGATAGTATAATAAAATTGTGGGGCCTGCATTCTCCTCTGGCCTCCATAGAATGGAAATAGGCACAAACTTTAATAAAGACTTTTCATATCTATCTGTGTAAGTATACTTTGATAATTATGTTTCGGTTTGAAGAAATATGGTATGATAAAATTATGGGGTGTTCGTTCGCGCCTGACCCCCATAGAATGGAAATATGTCACAAAGTTTAACAAGTTTTTTTTAATATAGATCCACAGAATATTGCGAAAAGTGTTTCAGTGTGAACAGGTATGGTATAATAAATTATTGGGTTTATTTTCTGTAGGCTGTTTTTGAACCCAGTCAACGACGGGTACTTTAGCTAGTATATGTGTACACATTATATTATAAATATAATGGTAAAAGAGAAACAAATATGAAAATTTTACTGCCCAGAGGTTTCGTCCTCATCAGAACTTCATGAAAAAGCATATTGAGAAAATGTTATTGTGAAGAAAAAAAAAATTACCATTCATATACATAAGATAAAGAATTTGGGCGACTGCGCGTGAAGTGCATAAACGCAGTAAAGATGAAAAAGGATGTTTGGCGCCACTCAGCGGTCATGCGAGGAACAAAGGGCAGAGAAGAGAAGACAGAACATTTGACAGGGAAGGAAAAAGGAAATAACGAACGAATGACGCAAAAAGGAAATAAACTATTCTTTAAGCCTGGCTCTAACCCGAACCCTGTGTGACGATGGATAAATTAACAATTTAATGAGCATGAAAGATATTGAAATTGAAGAGTTTTGAGAAAAAAAAAAACACGATGAATACAATTTTCAAAATTCTAAAAGTATCCCTACGAATAATGTATTTCATCAACCTAACACACTTCCAGCCATTTTATCAAAATAATGTGATATTTGTCTAAAATTTCATTTATTTACTTAAAAAAAAACAACAACAAATTTCACGGTCGAATTTTAAAGTTGAAGTATTCTTTTGGAAAGCTCTTATTTTTCAATTTAAAAATGGATTCATCTCGTTTTCCATTCGAAACAAAGCCGAATGAATTATTATATATATATATATATATATATATATATAGTAAGATTTTTTTTTACAAGGTGGTCACCACTTTTCAAGGCTCGGAATCAACTCAGGGGTAAGGGTTATTGTAAGTACAGTATATTAGTGTGGAGATTTAATAAAGTGTCTACTTAAGGAGGCGGTTCATCAGGAATTTGTTTTCGTTGGACTTGAAGACATCCAGGTTGTATTCAGGTGGGAAGCAGGCAGACGGAACAGAGTTCCACAGGCGTGCAGTTCTAAGAAAGAAGCTTGGTTCAGGGAATCTACGTTTTGATTTAGGCATAGAAAAAGAGCGGGGAAAGTTTTTGACAGTGGATTCAGCTAGACGAGTGTTTTTCGTAAATGATTGGCGAGGGGGGACCAGAGATTGGAGTTCAGACGAGCACCTGCCATGGAAATAACGATAAAACAAGGATAGGCTTGCAACGTCTCTTCTGTGGGAGAGAGGTTGCAGAGAAGAGAAAAGGGCACCCCCCACTAAGCCACGAAGTCTATTTTGTACCCTGTCAAGGCAGGATAGGCTGTTTTTAGCAGCTCCTGCCCAGATATGGCAGCAGTATTCCATCCTTGGACGTATTTTATATAGATAGAGAATTTCATCAGTAGTGAGATATCTTCTGGAGCGGTAGAAGGATCCCACCATCTTTCCAGCGACCCTGGCAACAGACTTGATGTACGCGTTCCATTTCAGATCAGGAGTAAAGGTCAAGCCCAGAAGCTTGTCAAAACAGGGGGCTCCTCCTAGACGAGAGCCATCTATTTCCATTTATGCCAGATGGGGATCAGAGCGTTGATGATGTAAAGACAGGAGTTTGGTTTTAGATGCATTAAGGGTAACCGGCCACGTTTTCTCCCACTGAACCACGTGCTCGAGATCAGAGGAGAGAGAATCAGAGAGAGCTTTGTCATTTACAGCCTTTGATGTGTTGCCGTATATGGTCGTGTCATCAGCATAGATGTCAACGAATGATTTAAGTATGTGTTTAGGGAGATAATTGATGTAGACAAGGAAGAGAATTGGGCCCAGGATGAACCCTTGAGGGACTCCAACATTAATACTGCAGGCCTCTAATTTTTGTCCATCAACCACTACTCTTATGAGCCTATTAGAGAGAAATGATTTAATGATAGAGAGAACATTTCCAGTTATACCGTAGCTGGAAATCTTGTGAAGTAGGCCTTTAATATGTCAAGAGCAATTGTCCTAGAAAGGAAGCCTTTGCCAAGAGATTCACTAATCCTATGAGATATAACCGTTAGCACATCTGCGGTAGATCTTGCAGAACGGAAACCATATTGCGTGTCACTAAGAAGGTTATGTCTGCTGAGGTGGTTGACTATTTCTCTATTTAATATGGATTCCAGCAACTTATTCATGACACACAGGAGACTTATTGGTCTTTACCTGTACTGAGAGGGAGATGACTTATCACCTGAGTTCTTAAATACATGGCATGCTGATGAGGTTTTCCAGGGTGTTGGAAAGCACTTCTCCTTAAGGCAGCGCTTAAACAGTTTCGTAAGTATGGGAGCAAGTTCTGGTTGAAGCTTTTTTAACACTATAACTGGGATACCGTCAGGGCCAGTTGCTTTACTGGAATCAAGGTTCTTTATTAGCTTGGCGACCTCATGCACGGATATTTGTATGTTGCATAGCGTGTTCTGTGTTCTAGCAGGAAATATGGGGAGTTGATGACCTTCGTCGCATAGGGTAGAATTAGCTGCAAAGTTCTTTGCAAATAGTTTGGCCTTGTCTGAAGCTGAAGCTGATGAGATGACCTCTGGTCCCTTGATAATAGTTGGGATAGAACGCACACATCTGTTCAGATGGCAATTAAGCTACACAGAATATTCCGTGTTTCATCCACGCTAGGATTCATCAGGCTTATGCGAGGATTTTGTGGTTGTCTTGCGTAAATACTTAAAGTTTACGCATAAATTTATACTTTCGTATATTAATTTATGTGATTAAATGAAGTAGTCATATACTAGCAGTTCAGCCCGGCTTTCCTATGGACCCTATTTACTGTTCATAACTTGCCCTATGTGTGAATGCCCTTTATGTAAAATTTCAAATGTTTAAACCAGAAATTATCTGAGTAATTTGGTAGAAAGCGCAGATGCAATTTTTTTACACCGAAAATTGTCGGAAGAGTTTGGTAGAATCAGCAAAGGTTAACTCTTTCAACTTTGACTTCTTAGCAGCTAAATTTTCGTCCAAAAAACTGACTAAAAAGCTTGCTGCATGTCTAAAAACCCTATACATAAAAATTCAAACGTTTAGAGCCAAAATTGGCTGAATAGACCGCAAAGGTAAATTTTCATGAACGTTGCTACTTTAGCAGCCCAATTTTCGACTAAAATCCGATTTAAAAGCTTGTCATATGTTTAATACACTTTATGTAAAATTTCAAATGTTTAGACCAAAAATTGGCTGAGTAATTTTATAGAAACTGCAAAGGTCAATTTTTGAAAAAACTTTGACTCCAATTTTGACCCGTTAACATTTATTGTTTTAGGTTCAAATGAAATTAAAAAGTTTTATCCATGTCCAAGTAACCTACGTCTAAAATTTCAAGTGTTTAGACTCAAAATTGGCAGAGGAGTTTGGTAGAGTTTCCAAAGGTCAAATCGTTGAACTTTGACTCCTTGACAGCCAAATTTTGAAAACCGATTAAAAACATTTTCCCAAATCTCAATACACTTTATGTCAAATCTTGAGTCTGTAGATTGAAACTTGACAGAGTAGTTTGGTAGGGAATTTCACACACACACACACACACACACACACACACACACACACACACACACACACACACACACACACATATATATATATATATATATATATGAACATCAAGGAGAATCCATGCAGATTGAACAACGTTGGTACGTTAGCACGTGTTGTCAGGGTTTAATATATATATATATATATATATATATATATATATATATATATTTATGTGCGCGTGTGTGTGTGTGTGTGTGTGTGTGTGAAAGAGAGAAGAGAGGGAAAATATGAAAACAGATAATACCGAGAAAGCTAAAAGTCACCACTCGAAGGGAAACGAAAGACCGATTGCTCATTCACTTTTCTGCCGTTCACCTTTTTCGATCAATGAACGCTTATTACAAGAGAATCTATAAACGAGTGTCATAACTGAGTTGAGTTTGATAAGGACGCCATTGCCACCATCGTCGTCACCATCATCGCCACCATTGTGCCTGTGTGACGATCCATAAATGGATTTAGTGAGTCATTCATTCTTTTTTATGTTGGAATAAATCGTCTTTTGTTCGACGCCTTTCTTCTTGATGTAATTGATATTTATCACTTGCACCCCTCCCCCGATAAAACGAATAAAACCGCGGGAAATGATTTCAAAATGCAAGTTCAAGGTAAATAAAATAGGTTATTCTTACTTTATAAATGTATTTTACTGTTTTTGTTTTTTTTAACAATGTTTCATTCTGTAATTCTGTTATTCCTAATTTCATTCCAACATTTTTTTTTCTTTAAATTTGATAATTTCGCCTTGTATTTTCTCTCACCTTTTTATTTCTTTTGTTTTATTGATTGTTTTTGTTTTTTGTTTTATCATATCTAAAATATATACTTCTTGTTTCTTCCTGCACTCCCTTTTGTTATATACTAGCGGGGTTGGAAAAATATTGAGTCACACAAGAAACGTTTGTTCTACTTGGCGTTATCCAAGAGCAATAAAATTTTTATTATCAGCATCATTTATCTCCAACTTTGATTTTAACGGAACTTTTGGCAGTTATGTGAAAGCATGCTTAGTAATGAATGATTCTTACATATAAAAATGTCATTATTAACATTACTGTATTACATGTATATTATATTACTCTAGTATATATATATATATATATATATATATATATATATATATATATATATATATATATATATATATATATGAGAGAAAGAAAATTAAAACTGTAAGTTGAACTTTACAATCAAAATTTATTGTTCGACTGAATGCTCCAAAAAGCAATTTACAAAGTCCTTATTCCGCAGAGTTTCAAAGAATGCTATTCTTGTTATTCTTCTCATCAGAGGACATAAAGAAATCAGCAAATTATATTTGTAGCAATGCTATAAATAATAATAATAATAATAATAATAATAATAATAATAATAATAATAATAATGATAATAATATATATAAGAGCGTAATAGTTATTTATATATGTGTTAAAGAAGATTAGGAACACATTAGTATCGTCAGTTTCAAATCCAAACAAAGGGGACCAATACCTGGTCGCTTATGTCGGACTTTCTGCAGCCTTTGCTTATATCCGTCTTTCCGGAAATAGTGTCCCGCATGCTGCATAAAACTCTGTGATATTATAGTACCCGAGCTTATTTTGTAATTACCATTTTATTTTATTTTTTTTTTAAATTTTCTATTTAAAAAAAAAATAAAATGGAAAATGAAAATAATATTAATGATATTGTTTTTCTACTTTCAAGATTGCATAAAAATAGTATATTTTAATTTTTATAATCACCTTTTAATTAATTTTTTTTTCTTTCTATATGTTGTATATTGGTTTATATTGGAGGAAATGATATATTAAAACGTGTCATGTGTTATCTAGTGGATGTAAGATATTGTTCTTTTAACAGACAGATAATAAACGTATAAATCGTATATATGTTGTTTAGCCAGGGGACATGATATTGACGTGTAAACCGAGTCATGTTGTATCAGACTTATCACACGGGATATTTTTACAATTCATATGTAAGAAGAATAATATATGCTTCATACCTTTTTCTTGAAGAGTTCTTCTGTATCTTCCCACTGCTCCGTGTCGAACCATGAAATGATCAGCACCATTCAATTGAGACATCTGTTCTTGTTTGTGAAACCATTAAAACAACTCTTTATATTTTTATAATATAAATTTATTAGAGTTGTCTCAAATGGTTTTCACAGGATCTGCAGTTAGTCTACATTTTCTGTTCTTACAGCCTGCTCCTAGCTGTCTGTCCACCCCTGTCTAGACGTCTGTCTGCTCTGGTGGTCAATCCTCAACTCCCTGAATCTCTCCAAAACTAACTACATCACGTGTTCTCTTACGTCACCTAATTATGACCAACCTAATCCACAACTAGTTATTTGTTTATCCAAAACCCCAAAATAATGTTTACATATATTTTCTATTTTCACATTCCTTTTGCGATTCACACGTCAATCATTTCTTCCGCAATTTAATTGTTTATTCTTCTAATCATAATAACTGATCCAGCGATTATCCGTCGCTCAAATCAATTAACAAGAATACAATAACAATAATAATAATGACCCCGCTTGCCACAGTTAACAGATACTACGCTATGATCACAGCCTAAAGGGTCATAGCATTACACGATTTAAAAAATAAAATGGAAATTAAAATACTATTAATGATATTATTTTTCTACTTTTCAAGGTTGTTAGGAAATAGTATAATGTTTTAAAATCTCTTCAAACAATGATGGAACCTATTTCATTATCTCAGATCACGCCAACAGCAAGAACTGTATATTTTGGGATTTTAAACGCATGTTGAATTTGTTCATCTACCATACATGATATAATTTGACCATTATCGATACAATTCTAGGGATTAGTGTCTGATGAGTGCAGGGCTTATAATCGTTATCAAGTCCTTCTAATCATCAGTTGTTATTGATCAGCAATTAAGGAAATACTTTTAAAATCCATAATTGTAACTTTATGTAGTAATCAGATATTTAGTAGAACTTTATATGTATAATATAAGGCTAAATTGGAGAAAGGGTTGTGAAATTTATTGACAATTGTATGTGTGTTATTTTTTGGAGAGAGGTTACACTTTAATAGATATCCACTCATGTGCATATATTCAATTTTGCTCTTACTGATGATTGGAGAATATATACTAATGCATCGTAATTATTAATCTATTTTTCTTTTGATCAAACTTCAGAATGTTGTATTTTTGCCATGTTTAAAGGAACGACGACACATTGATATATAAAAATATAACAATACTAGCAGGCCGCCCGGCGTTGCCCGGTCATAAAATACGCATAGATATTACATTTTAATTCATACAGAAACCGAGACATGTGTATGCGCGTATCATGTTTTTTTTTCTAAACAGTTCACTTCTAGGAAGTACTAAAATAGATAAATAAATAAATAAATAAAAATAAAATAAAATAAAAATAAAAATAATCGAGCTGAAATCGAAACCAAAAACTAAAGACAGTGAGTCAAATATATTAGCCATTAGATCAGCTTGTAACGATCTATAACACGACAAAGACCCGGCCTCCCCCAGTTTCAAAAATATAGCACGAAGAAGACCGCGGTATTCACCGGTACATCAGTGTACTTCTAGGTGGTTCCGATTCGAACACTCACAGAGGTCCAGTAGTGTGGTCTGGGTCGCTTCTACGAGAACAGGTTGGAGTGAGAATCCTGTATCAGCAGCGACTCGTATGTAAAGAACAAAACAAGGAGAAACACCAAAAAAAAAAAAAACAATCTAAAAAATTCCAAATTACTCAACTCAAAGTCTCCAAGTAAGACACGCGCTACGGGCCGGATGCACAGCGTTAGGTTGTCAACCATCTCATCTTGCTTGCTCGCTCAAAGAGATTAGTTCAATTTGGTATCGTTCATCTGACAGTTAATCAGAAATTCTGTAAGTGACGAAAAACTGACCCCGGATGCAAGTTTGGGTTTCGTTTGTATGGATTAATTATTAAAATAAATTCTGTTTACAAGAAAAATGTTACTTTTATACAATTATAAACAGGAGTGAGTAAAAAAAAAAAAAAAAATTAAAATTCGTTTTTCTTTTATGTGCATTGATATTCATATTAAAACCCCTCTTTTCTATTTATTTAAAAAGAGAATACCATTTTCTTATATATGGATCGTGCAATTACATTCAGTAGCAAAAGATTTAGCTAATTTGCATATTCTTTTAAACATTCATTTTAATTAATTCCCTATCAGTTTTTCGGGTATCTTATGGGATAATCATCTTTAGTTAACTATTACGTGTAATTATATTCATACAGATATTCTACATGATTTATACTTACATAATATTTGCGTAAAAAGTTTATAGTAAACACAAAATTGTTTTCGTATATATTTATGTATACGTATATATTTTTGTTTATCTATCTATCTATTTCTCTCTCTCTCTCTCTCTCTATATATATATATATATATGTATGTATATATATACACACACATACACACACACGCACACACACACACACACACACACACACACACACACACACACACACATATATATATATATATATATATAAAAGTGAACGTGTCTGTGTGTCTGTGTGTGTGTGTCTGTCAGTCTGTCTGTGTGTCTGTGTACATTTCCCTACGCAATAACTCTGTCAATTTTTAGTCTACAGACTCGAAATTTGATATACAGGGAACTGAGATTTGGGAAAATCGATGTGATCGGGTTTTGGCCAGAAATTTGGCGATTAAGCGATCAAAGTTCAACGATTTGACCTTTGAGAACTCTACCAAACTCCTCCGACAATTTTGGGTCTACGCACTTGAAATTTTAGATATAGGTTCCTTGGACATGGATCTTACTTAATAATTTGATTTAAGCCCAAAACAATAAATTTTAAGTGGTCATAATAGGGGTCAAAGTTTAAAAAAAATTGACCCCTGCGGTCTCTTCAAAACTACTCAGACAATTTCTTGTCTAAATATTTGAAATTTTACATAAAGGGTATTCAGAGATAGGGCAAGCTTTTTCATCAGTTTGGGTCGAAAATTTTTAGTTACCAATATATAAATGTATGTATTTATGTCTGTTTGCATGTCTTCCTTAAACTTTCAATAGAGGCGACGGATTTTACAAAGATCAGTATCGTTTTAAAGTTCGACCTTTCATGCGACAAATATCGAAAAATTGGCTAAAAACATTAATATCTTCCCCTTTAACTATGCACTTTTCTACAGGGGGGTGGGCACTTTTTTCGCTGATATTTTTGAAAGTTATCCTCTCCTTTAGATTGTCTAGCCTTAATTTAAAAAAATGTCGCTTGCGGTTTGGCGGTGGTCGTAACAGCATAAACGTTAGGTTTTACCGCGTTCTTTTCCTCTTTTACGGTACGGGTTCGAGCCTGCCTTCCTACTACCACTTTTTTTTGTTCAACATACACATCAAAACACCCGGGCAGCGTCGGGCGCCCATGCTTATACGTATATATTTTTGTTTAATCTCTCTCTATATATCTATCTATCTATATATCTATAAAAGTGAACGTGTCTGTGTATCTGTGTGTCTGTGTGTCTGTGTACATTTCCCTACGCAATAACTCTGTCAATTTTTAGTCTACAGACTCGAAATTTGATATACAGGGAACTGAGATTTGGGAAAATCGATGTGATCGGTTATTGGCCAGAAATTAAGAGGTCAAAGTTCAACGATTTGACCTTTGAGAACTCTACCAAATTCCCCCGACAATTTTGGGTCTACGCATAAAACCATAAATTTTAAGGAGTCATAATAGGGGTCAAAGTTAAAAAAATTGACCGTTTTTTTCTCAGCATACACCTACAAACACCCGGGCAAACACCCATGCTAGTATATCTATAAAAGCGAACGTGTCTGTGTGTCTGTTTGTGTATCTGTCTGTGTACATTTCCCTACGCAATAACTACAGACTCAAAAATTGATATACAGGATACTGAGATTTGGAAAAATCGATGTGATTGGGTTTCGGTCAGAAATTTGAACTTTAGGAACTCTACCAAACTCCTCAGCTAATTTTGGGTCTAAACACTTGAAATTTTAGATATAGATTCCTTGGAGATGGATCTAACTTAATACCTTGATTTGAGCATAATACTGGTTAAAGTTTAAAAAATTGGCCGATTTGACAATTTATGTCCAAACACTTGAAATTTTAGATATAGGTTCCTTATACATGGATCTAACTTAATAACTTGATTTGAGTCCGAAACAATAAATGTTAAGGGGTCATAATAGGGGTCACATTTAAAAAAAATTGATCGTTTTTTTTTGCTCAGCATACACCTCCAAACATCCGGGCAACGCCGGTCACCCATGCTAGTATATATATATATATATATATATATATATATATATATATATATATATATATATATATATATATATATATATGTATGCAATATCTTTTCTTTCACCAGCAGTCTACTTAAATAGTAACTCAAACGGGACTTTTTTCTTCAACAACCGATTTCTCTCCTTTCTTTATCAGGCAGTCAGTGAATGGGGTGTGTGTGGCGCGGGGTGGTGACAGACCCAACGTTCGACTCTCGACTAGTGACTGGCGAATGACGACTGACTCTAAAATCGCTCTGTGGCTCCTTTTAAAGGTAGGGGTGGGTGAGGTTTGGCGAATCTGGGGTTCTTATCCAACCAATCCCTGTTCATTACGTTACATTCTGATTCGCCAGGATTGGCTAATTGGCCACATCACCTGTGCAAACTAATTAGGTGAATCCCCCGACAGAAACAAAACTTTTCCATTATCCGTTTTCCCATAGAGGCCAAATCACGGTCTTAACCTTAAGGTCGATTCAAATACAAAACATTGCTCGATAACACATAACAATCCTCTTCCCAAAACAATATTACCATCAATGTTACCGAAATTGTTTTTTCCGTCATGTATCTTTGGAATCCGCAATCAAATCGTTTTTAACCAGCAAGGCCATCCGCTGGTACTCTGGGATCGCTCACATAAATAAAAGCTGTAATTCGTCTCTTATTCGGCTACTTCTGAGGCAACTTTCGATCTTCATACGTGATTGGATCACATTCTTTAAAAAGTGTTTTCAAACTTACTTATTCCTAACAGAAAGAATCTGTCATGTGAACGATTCACGCATGCGCATTTGTGAAACAATTGACAAGCATAAAAAATTCGATGACCCCCTCCCCATGTACCAATTTTTCAATTTTAATCTCTTACCGACCCTTTTCTCCGGATGAAAACGGATTAAAACGTTTTCCACATGTCTGAATACGCTATATATCATATATATGTTTGTATGTATATATGTGTGTTAGAAACAATAAAAGTTGCTGAAAATACATCCGCGACTTCTCGTCGATTCATTGGGATGAATATTCTTTACGGCTTTCCATCAAAACAAGACCAAAGATGGACCAGGTATGTTTCTCTGATTGGCTAGATGTTAAACTCCCCGGGAACTGCTATCCGCCCCCCCCTTTAAATTGTAAATGTTAATATATCGACACGTACAAACATGTTCAAATATTCAATTCGTGACAGCCCCCGTTCCGTAGAGCAGAAACATTCATATAATTATTATGCTATTTTTGAATATTTTCCGTTCTGCCACATCAGAAAAATGAGAACCCATAACTTTAAAAAAAATTCAAAGAGTATGGGCATGATTAAATAAATCCGAAAAGAACGTTGAGTAGTTGCAATTGTGTTTTATGATATTTACGCTATCTTTGATTTTAATTCATTTAATGTATTTACGTGTATATACTCATGTGTGTGACGTATTGTGACGATAATAGAAACACTGTATTAAATGTTGTACATGCATCAGTTCGACGTACAATAGAAAAACTAGAGACGATCACAAAATAGAGAACACTAGATCATCACAAGAAAGCGTCACACACATAAATATACACGTAAACACATTAACGTTTACACGGTTATACACTGTTATATAGACCCCAGTATGAACATACGTCGACTTGATCATTCGTTTATATAGTTTATATAGCAACCCGCTATATAACACATCTATGTAATCTTTTGTCGAAAATAACGTTTCAAACATAATACTTTTAACTTTCCCTTCTGACAATTTCAAGTTTGTTGCTTCTTCATATAGGTGTCTGTCAGGTTTATAATTTTTATTCAAATAACCTTTACTTACAAATTTGCATTAAGGTATCATTTAAAGACCATAGAACTGGTAGGATTTGAACTCCGCATCTCCGATCCCATAGTTCGTGTGGGTATCCATTAGGTCAAACGTGAGACCCCAACAAACAACTAAATAAATTCCAGGTAAAACATAGCGTCCTTGACTAAGATACAAAAAAAAAAAAAAAAAATAGAGAGGAGAAATGAATGCTTGTGAAGAGAGAATGTTCTTTTTTATTAGGAAATGAATCCGTCGAAAGAATAGGATCAAATACAATAAACAACATTGACGACTATTTTGATGCGGAGAATCTATTAAATTAGCACATTTCAAAGAAAGGGGAACACGGAGGAGAAATACAAAAGATGACTTAATAAAATTATTTCTACATTTTTTTTTTTAAACAGAAAATATATTTTCAGTTCTTTTACGAGAAAAAAAAACAAACAAAAAACTGGGACCAAATGAAAAAAAAAATATAAAGGAAATATTTTTTTTATATTATAGTTAGTAAAAAACGAAATAGAATCGAACCGAGGAAAACAATTGATAGGAAATTGATTACATCATATCCTCCGAAATAAAAACAAAAGAAAAAACAAAAAACAAAAAAAAACAAAAAACATAAAAATTAACAGCGCTTTCCGGTCACCATTCAATTCTATATTCTTGCTAAAAAAAGAAAAAAAGAAAAAGAAACAAAAACACATGATTCACATACATGCACATAAATTCACACACACGTAGCAGATTCGTCGACATTGATGACGTTAGATAGTTTCAGTATAGCATGACTTTCCGATAACAAAAATAGAAAGATCAAGCAATAAATGGCGATAATACAGCGGTTGAAAACGTAATAATATTTTATTTAGAGGAATAAGTTTTTGGCTTTTATTGTGTCCCTGTTTCTTTTTTTGTTTTTGTTTTACAAAAGAGTCGCCACTTATCAAGGCCCGTAGGCTACTCGAGGATAAGAGTTAATAAGTTTACAGTGATCAAGGGGAACATTTCGTAGTCATCGTTAGTCGTAGAAAATTTTTTTAAATTGGATTACTTAAGGGTCTGGCTCATCAGGAATTTGTTCACGTGGGACTTGAAGACAACTATATTGTAGTCAGTTGGAAAGCAGGAAAGCAGAACAGAGTTCCACAGGGGGGCAGTTCTAAGAAAGATGCTTTGTTCATGAAATCTACGTTTAGGTTTAGGCACAGATAAAGAGTGGGTGAAATTATTGATAATGTTTCCGCTAGACGAGTGTTTTTCGTGAAAGTCAGGATAGGGGGGACCATAGACTGGAGCTCAGACGAGCACTTGCTATGAAAACGATAAAGCAGAGGCAGGCTCACAACGTCTCTTCTATGGGAAAGTGGTTGCAGGGAGGAGAAAAGGGCACCACCCACTAAGCTACGAAGTCTATTTTGAACTCTGTCAAGGCAGGATAAGAGCTATTAGTAGCTCTTGCCCAGATGTGGCAACAGTACTCCATCCTTGGACGTACTTGGCTCGTTGACATAAGAGTTTGTGCGTGTGTATGGTTGTTATTCGTTGTTTTGTTGTTATTTTCCATGCAAGTAATACATTCTACTGGTAGAGAAATAGTAATTTTTAGCTGTTTGTAGAGTACTGTTTAAAGTGATGACAATGTAAATGTGATTGTGATTCGAACAGAAATTGTAATGGTGTTGTTGCTGTACGTTGCTTCCCGTAGATGTTTCAATGTTGGCGATGCTGATGATTGCGTTTCGAATTATAGTAAGGAGTAATATATGTGAAAAATTATTAAAAAACAACATTACCCACATTACAGTTAAGTTTCAGCAAACTCAATATTCAAACTATCCCACACTTACCTAAATAGATTACGTTACTCGCACCAACACACAAGATCCCTGTTTCAAATATAATAATGTTATGGCGTTTCTTTAATGCTGCACAGCTTCTCCGTGACTATGTTCACAGCATGCATCTGCTCAACTCTTAGTTAGTGTCGGAAAATTATTTATGCTTCGCTAATATTCGCACTAATCTATATATATATAAAGTAGTAGCGTTCGTGTGTGTGTGTCTGTGTGTACAACTACCAATAACCAAAGAAATATAAAGGCCATGTGTGTGTACACCTCTCCTTGTGATGAAATATTAATGCCCATGTTAGGATACTTCTGTCAACGGAGACATTATATCCTATATGTACTTTCAATATATAGGATTCTTCAAACCACTTTTACATTATTGAGTTACGGTCATTAACATATCACATTAAATGAAATCTATTTAAATAATTACCTCGACGACATTACTTATTCGACATAATAACCTTGTTTCAACTGTACTAATTAAAACATTTTTCATTATTTAGTTTATTTAAATTTAAAGATATATTTGATTTAACTTATTATATCTGAAATCTGAAACCGATTTATTTTCAAACCAAAAACCAGAAAACCAAAAAGGGAAATAACTGTGATAGTTCAATTGAAAAATTACGTTATTAAATATTTCCTGTTTTTGTTTTCATTTCGAAATATTATTCTAAGCTGAATTATTATAATTAGGAGGAAATTGTTTTCGCTTATTCTTAATTTTAAAGTAAACTTTTTTTTATTTGTTAGAGAACAATAAAACTAATGTCTTCATTTACTTGCATCCTCACGAGGGCAGAATTAGTCAGAGACACATGTGAACAAAATCGATCATCCCCCGCTTTTTTAAAAAAATAAAATTTAATCGGTGTTGCCCTGAATTTATTATGATAATTATACCATAGCAAGTGTGTTTAATTGCCTGCGAAACAGATTTTCTTTATAATTTATTTAATATCTTAAATTAAAAATGGTAAATTTTTACGACGTGACCCGGCGTCGTTTAACCCATAGAAAAAATGGTCAATGTCAAGTTCCTTTCCAACTCCTCAAAAAACTTAAAAATGACGACTTTTAATGGTTTTCGATGGTGCTGAAAACGAATATCACATTTAAATTTGGGACAGATAAGTAATTTTCATGATATGAAAAATTACTTTTTCAAAAAAGTGTAGGATCACTTTCCTATATACATTTAACGTAAAATGGGCACCCTCTTTCTAACCACCTAATAATTTCTTCATATCCTAAAACAAATTTAACTGTGATATTCGTTTTCATCACTATCGAAAACCGGTGCTGTTTTTTTTACTAAGAGATTCGTTTATTTTTTCATAATGTAGGACGTAAATAATCCTGTCAGTAAGCTTAAACGAGCGGTCGGTTTACAAAAATATATTTTTGTTTTTCATTTTTTTTGTAGGTGGGTATTCAATTATAGAATTTGCATAGTTTTTACCAATAGCTTCCGTAGTTTACTTAACCACCTCCTAATGTAAACAGAATTTTTTTGAAATGTTAAACTGCAGAGGAACCTGTTCACAACTATACACGTTCTATAATGAAAAAAGAACGAAAAACAAAAGTATGCTTTTGTAAACAGCATAATTAGCATCCTAAATTATGAGGTTAGGCCAACTAGTTTAGTTAAGAATTTTTAAACTAAAAGAAAATTAATCGGGCAGTTAGCGTGAAAATCTACCAAGCGAGCACAGAAAGAGAAAGATTAATGTTATAACTGATATGATGAGTAAGAAAAAGTCAAAGGTTCTGGAGGAAAATGAGAAAAAATCCACCGACAAGAAAAAGGAAAATAACAAACGAATCTTGGAATACGATTAACAGTATAACATATCTGTTATGAAAACTGGCAAGATAAGCAATAAACTGACTTTATTACTAAAAGAAAATATACCCCGTTTAAGTTTACTGACGCAGGATCAACAATCACCAAAGACTGTTCAAATGAACTCGGATGTGGTTTTGCCCCGAATTATCTGACTTTGTAACATATTGTTAACATTCAAAACCTTAATCTTGGATAACTACGCTGAAACATTTCGGCACTGATTCATTGAAATTTCTGAAAATATTAACAAATACATTTTTGCTATTTAAACAAGAAGCTATTAAAACGTTGTTTTTAAATATCTAGAAAAAAAAACGTGGGAATCGCTTTTTATACAACAGAGAAAAAAGAAAAAAGAACAAATTCTGACGGAGAAAAAGATAAAATGAAAAGAAAAAAAACTATACACAAAGATATTTAATTCGGATTTATTCAATCATGTTTTTTTTTGTTTCAACGTTTGAGCTTATTTCTTTTCTTTTATTATCTCGACGCAGGTTTCAATAAATTCTTGTAAAGAATATTTTTTTTGCATGAAGAGGTACGTAACAGAGCTGCTGACGCGTATGTAGCAGCAGGAGCATGACATGTATGAAAATAACCAAGTCGATGCGTGACTTGACGTCATAGCGGAGGAAGAGAAGGGAAAGAAATCTTGAGATAAAAAGAAACCACGTGGGCGGCGACAGAGGCGCGAAGTACGAGCCGTCGAGAGACATTTGAAAGACCCATGAAACGAAGGGATTTGTAAAACCAAGATGCATCGTAGTTTGAAAAGTACCATGATTAAATGCCTTTTAGTTCAACTAAAAAGTCGAGTAAAATTTTCTTTCCTTTGTTTCTTTGCAAGACTTTCAACTACAACGCGTTGAGCCGGTTAAAATGTAACGACACCGTAGAAGAAAATTAATGACTATGTTACAATACTGGCTTATTGCCCTCATAGCTAGCTCAATTATATACATTTCTAATTTAGTCACATTAGTTTCTTTTTTCTAGCCATGCATAAAACTCAATTGAATACAACGGAGGAAAATAAAGGATATGAATTTATATCAAACATTTTAAATTTCTGTTTTTAATTCTTCAAGCAATTCTTCAAACCATTTTGATATCTCTTCAGAGGAGTTTCATAAGTTATGGTATTTTTTGTCTTATCTTCGGAAATATTCTGTCTAAAATTGCTAGAAATTCCAAGGTGTAATTAATCTAATAATGATGCTTATTGTTTCAATTCTGTTTATGGTTTTAAGAATGAATCAAGTGTATTCTGCTTCGAAACTATAGCTAAAAATACTCTTTAGCTGAAGAGCCAATGTTTAAAAAAAATAAAATTCCATTAAAAATGGGCTAAGAAAAACGTCGAGAAATCAGAAACAAAGTAATATAAGTTATTTCCCTTATATTTTACGAATAATGCACACTGTTCCATACTGTTACGCATATAGCTTTTTTATTTCATTAGTTTCTCTTTTGTCATATTTTGTAGTAGTAGATAAGAAAGGCACACGTGTTTCCTCTGGTAAAACTAGTCCAGGAATAAATACAGATGTTGTTTGGAAAAATCGATCCAAAGGAATACTTCATAATATTGTTTTTCGGATGTTTTTTCTATTCTTTTCTTACGAACAATTGTCATAGATAATTCAATATATATTTGAAAACTTTTATCGTCTAGATCAATGGAGAAAAAGCCGCAAAATGAACCTCTTTACCGGAAAATAAATATATAGACGATAGAAGCTGTTTTTTTATTGTCTATTTAAGTATGTTTGTATACAAATACACACCGGTTATTATTATAGAGTTGAGAACAAGCGAGACCGGAAAATGAAGACTCCAAGAAACTCCTGATCCCACCCCGAATACCATGCAAGTTTTTGACATGGTGTTCTAACTAACTTACTTGTATTAATTAGTTTATTCTGTAATTATTAAATTTATAAACAATAATAATGAACATTTAAACTTTCGTTTTATTTCATAACTAAGACAGAGCATTCTCACAGCAACATATATGCGTAGAAGTAAAATTTTAAGCTAATGGAGCGTTTAAAAAGGTGGAACAGTATACATTATTTTATAGATTTTTGTACTCATTTCACCACAAATAAGTCATTTTCCAACGTGAAACGTAAGGGGTTATTATTTGGAATCATGTTTAATAGCAACTGTCTGCTAACATTACATTCAAACTTCTGCAGTTTTTCTAAGAAAGCAGGAGCATTGAGGGAATTCCAAATCTAGCAGTCCTAAGGAAGAAACTATTAGATATAAGATTTTCCGGCATTTCTCTCTCTCTCTCTCTCTCTTTCTCTCTCTCTCTCTCTCTCTCTCTCTCTCTCTCTCTCTCTCTATATATATATATATATATATATATATATATATATATATAGTAGCAGCAGGCACACGACGTTGCCTGCCCAGTCGTAAAATACTCATAAATATGTTTTAATTTATGCAGATTTCGTATTTTATTTTTATTATAAAACCAATTCTCTATTGATTATTACACTATTGATTATTATATTGTACCCAGTATACTATGACTTGGGTGCGATCATGTAGAATCGCAACCAAAACATATAGCTATTAACCTTATTCGTTAAGTCCATACGCATATAAAAACTTAAAGACAAAAAAATTGTTAAATATATGAATGCATATTTGCGCAGAATTAACATGTTTAGTCGACTTACGCTTCTAAGTCAAACATTTTCCAATTTTGATCTCTTAACAGCTACTTTTACTGACTAAAAATCAAATCGATTTTTTTCTGCAGATTCAAATCCTTATATCTCAAGTTTCAAGTCTGTAGGCCAAAGATTGACAGAGTAGTTTGGCAGAGACCGTTTCGCACACATACAGGCAGACAGACAAAGTCACTTATATATATATATATATATATATATATATATATATATATATATATATATGAATACTTCATTTTATCACATAAATTAATATACGGAAATATAATTTTATGTGTAAATTTTAAGTATTTACATCAACAGTGCTCAATACATCAATAGAGCTAGTTAGTAAGTTATAAAATATATATGGCAGTTAAGCTACATAGAATATTCTGCGTTTCATTCTCATGAGAATTCGTCACGTTTATGTCATAAGCTAAGTTGTGAAAATATTCCCGAAAGAATGAAACACTAGTATCTGTAGGTATTTAATTATTCTAGTAAAAAAAAAACTAATTATTATGACAGCCCTTTTAAGAAACTTGTTTCTTATCGTTGAGCACTTTCAGTTGAATTAAGTCGCTCAATTTAGCCCTTTTGCATAGATTATCGTATCACGATTAGATCACTGTTCTGACGTAAAGAACATTTAAACTTATTATGTTTACATTCAGCGTTATTACACGCGATTAATGGTAGCTAATTGGGTAGATCTTTGCTAATCGAGCCAGAGATGCCTCGTGTTGCCGAGTTCGAATTTGTCGACTGGTGTTAATCGTGACACCCTGCACTGAGGATTACCGAAAGGATGAACACTAGTGTCTGGAGGTATTGAATTATATATATATATATATATATATATATATATATATATATATATATATATATACAGCTCTATACTAGCGGGGGGTACCCAGCGTTGCCCGGTTGTTTGTAGGTGTGTGTGTATGCGAAGTAATAACCCTGTATAAAAAAAAGATGAAAAATGATATTAAATTTCTTAAAATATTCAAAATTCATGGAAAAACGTGTTCGGAAAACCAAAAGGCACAATCAAAAAAAAAAAAAACAAAAACAAAAAAAAAAAAAACACAGCGAAAAGTGAAAAGCGAAAAGTGAAAAAAAAATTGGCATAATTAACACTTCGAATCGGTTAATTCAAGTTTTTAAGCAACTACGAAGTAATGCTTCGATTCGGTTAATTCCAGTTTTTTTAAGCAACTACTAAGAAAAGAAAACTCGCGTTTCTTCGTAACTGTTCCTTGTGAACGATCCGGCAGTGGTGTTAAGTGGTCGTGGTGGAAGGAGGAATTTCATAGAGAGAAAGGATTTTACCACTTCCATTGAGTTTAACCGATTTTAGCCGTGAACTCTCAGCAGAAAAAAATATAGGGATCTAAGATTATCGAGGAAGTGGAATGGTGATAGGCCTATAACACACCTCAGATATTGTACTGCCGTTTGTGCATACTACAGTTGTATGAAATGTCTTGATTTTCAATCCTATTAAAGTAAAAATCACACGGAAAAAATGAGTTCATTTTATACGAGGGGCGTGCAATAAGTAATGCCCCTGACCCACTTCCAATTGTCTTATCTAGTTGAAATTTTGCATGTGCAATGATTTATATCTCTATGGGTTATTTGGCAAATTACAGCTCTGAACTAATTGTGGTTTCTGTTTTACAGGTGTTTGAACTGAGTCAGGTGTGAAATGGAGTCTGTTGAATGTCGAGCAGTGATCCGGTTTTTGTATTTGAAAGGACGCACATCACAGGAGACTTTTGATGAAATGAAAGAAACTTATGGTGATAATGCCCCATCATATGACCTTGTAAAAAGCTGGCATCGTGAATTCAAACATGGCCGGAAGTCTGTGGAAACAGCTCCCAGACCTGGTCGTCCCCCCTTCTGCTATTGATGAGGCATCTGTCCGTCAAGTTGAGGCTGCCATTTTGGAAGATCGGTGCATTACTATTCGCCAAATAGCCCAAGATGTCAAGATTAGTACAGGGTCTGTGGAAACTATCATTCATGACCATTTGCATATACATAAGGTGTGTGCCAGATGGATTCCCAGGTTGCTCACACCATTCCAGAAGCGAGAACGAGTCGAGTGTTCGAGGATGAATTTGGAGATGTGCCAAGAAGATGAGTCAAAGTTTTTCAAAAGACTGATTACACAGGATGAAACCTGGGTCCATCACTATGATCCAGAGACCAAAGCCCAGTCAATGCAGTGGAAGCACTTGGACTCACCATCTCCAAAGAAGGCAAGTGTGCAGCCCTCCGCTGGCAAGGTCATGCTCACAGTCTTCTGGGACCAGGACGGAGTAGTGATAACAGATTTCCTAGCAAAAGGTACCACAATTACATGAGCCAATTATGCTTCACCTTTGAGGAAATTAAGGGAAGCTATCAAAATCAAGAGACGGGGCAAGATCAGCAAAGGTACCCTCCTCCTGCAAAACAACGCTCCGGTCCACAACTCGCATGTCGCCAGATCAGAAGCACGGGCCTGTGGTTATGAAATCCTGCCCTATCCTCCCTACTCTCCTAACCTTGCACCCTCTGACTTTAAGCTTCCCAGCCATGAAGTTGTTTTTGAAAGGAAAGCGTTTCCCAGATGATGCAACCTTGATTTCTGAAGTCTGGGGTGTTCTACAAAAACGGTTTCCAGAGCTGCATCAAACGATGAGAGAAATGCATAACTCTGAGTGGTTCCTATGTAGAGAAAGACTAATAACTGTTCCAAGTTTCGTTGCTCTACTGCTATGGGAAGTGGATCAGTGACATTACTTATTGCACGCCCCTCGTATATATATAGAGAAGAGAAGAAGAGAAGAATAGATAGAAGATAGATAGAAGAAGATAGATATATAGATAGATGGATAGAAGATAGATAGAAGATAGGAGAATAGAATAGAAGAAGGTAGATAGATAGATAGATAGATAGATAAAGAAGAAGAAGAAGAAGAAGAAGAGAAGATAGATGATAGAAGAATAGATAGAATAGAAAAGAAGAAGATAGAAGATAGAGAAGAAGATAATAAAATTGGCCATTACAGATACTGAAAGTTTCTTTTTTATCCTAATGAGCTTATTTATTCTTTATTTGATGCTTTTCTATTTGCTTATCTCTTTTTTGTATATATGCTTTATTTTCCTGCATATATGTATATATGTATATATGTATGCATTTGTATATATGTTTTATTTTTTTTATATATGTATATATGCTTTATCTTTTTTGTATGTATGTATATATGCTTTATCGTATATATGTATATATGTATGTATTTGTATATATGTATATATGTTTTATCTTTTTTGTATATATATATACGCATGTATTTGTATATATGTATATATGCTTTGTTTTTTTAATATATGTATATGTGCTTTATCTTTTTTGTATATATGTATGCATGCTTTATCTTTTTGCATATATGTATATATGTATATATGTATGTTTTGCTTACCAATTATTTTTATATATGTTAGTATTTTCATCTTTTTGTGATCAGGTCATCGTTTCGTTTTGTCGTACTTTTCATCATATTCGTAATGTCTTGGTTTTTCATTTTTCAAACATTTTATATCTTTTTTTTTCTCGTTCACCAGACTTATGTCGATTTATATTATTATTTATTTTCCTCTCTTTAAACCTCTTCCTTTAGTAAGTTTTTTTCTTTTTCAATGTTATATTTCTTCTTGTTTAATATTTTGACCTTATTTTCTTATCGTTTTCCTTCTCTTTCTTTTTTCTTTTTTGTTCAAATTCATCCTTTTTGTTTTAAATAAATAATAATTGCTTTTTTTTCAACCATACCTTTCGCACTTTTTCCTCCTTTTTTTCATTCACGCTTTCTTTCTTCCTTATTTTCATTCCTTTTTCTAATTTGTTTGCTTTCTTTAATACTTTCCTTTTTCTTTAAACATCATCTTTCTTATTCTTCATTCTTTATTCTTTTCTCTTTTCTGTCTTCCTTTCTTTCTTTTATCTCATTTACTTAAACCTTTTTTTTTTGCATTTCTTTCTATTTTGATATTTTCCATTGATCCATAACCCCATTATTTTCCTCATTCGTACTTCCAAAACACTCCACAACAATGCTCGAAGCGTTGACATTTTCGATGTCTTCTCTCCTAAGCCGATAAACACTTCCTCCCATTTTCAGATTAGGTTGAATTACGCATTGCAAGATCCAACTCGACTGGAGGCAGTAAACGTACTTTAACGTCATCATATTATACAATTCAAATATTGAGATAGAGTGGCATCAACAGTTTAGACTTTTGCAGTTGACCATCTCTTTCCTTTATTCTTGTTTATATTGTATTATGGTATATAGAATTGTAAACACGATGCTTTTTACTAATGAGTCACCATCTATCAGAACTAAAAGCCACTCGAGGCTAAGAGTTAAAAAAGATGGCAGTTGAATTATTTTTTATTTATCTTTCAAATTGTACCAAAAGTTCACAATAGAGTAAATTTTATAGAATGCTTTTTCGTATGCATGTCAGTCCGATTATTGGTACGTGCTCCTAACAAAAATATTTTTATATTTTATCCGCTCATCCGTTTTCTCTTTGCTTAGTAATATTAACGCGAAAGTGTGAATATCTACTCCCAGTATAAATGTATCATCTTTCGATGCAGAGAAAATGCTATAGAAATTATGGTAATCTATAATATAAATCTCACCTGTCTGTTTAAATGTATGTATGTATGTATGTATGTATGTATGTATGTATGTCTGCTTAACACTTTCGACAGAAGCAACGGTTTGTCACGAAATCGGTATCATTTTGAAGCTCAACAAATATGGAAAATTGGTCAAAAACATTAATTGGTTCAACATAAAGTGGACAGTTTTTTTTTTATAAGGGAGAGTCGATTTTTTGCGAGCCATTTTTTGCAAGTCATCGTATCGGTTGGATTAACTTTGCCTAATTTTAACGTTCCGAACTTCCGGTCGCGTCATAGAGTAGCGGTAAGGCGTTAGATTTTCTTTCACTTTCTTTTCCGCCTTCGCGTCACGGGTTCGAGCTTGCCTGCCTACTACCACGTTTTTTTTTTGCCCAACACACCCCTCCAAACGCCCGGGCAACGCCGAGCACCCAAGCTAGTATTTATAAAAGGCCAAATCTATAACGGTATGAGTTGCTCACTGTTTTCCGAGTTGTTTCAAGAACCGAAAACAAGCAAGACAGTTTCTAATCGGGGAGGAAAAAGATTTTTGGAGTGAAATAAAAAAGAGAACAACTTGATGGAATTCAGGGATATGGGTTGTGCGTTGTCCTCCAAGATAGATATTATTTTTGGGTGGGGGTGGGTGGGGGCGTGACAGGGACAAAATAAAAATGGAGGAGTGAGCATCTCGGTAGATTGAAAATAATGAATGTGACGAATACATTTATGACTTATGAGAACGGTTTATGATCAGTGTTTATTGACATTACATTTAAAGATGACTAGGCTATATCTCCAAAGAAGTAATCTTGTAGAAACGTGTTCCACATATTAGTAATTTTTGGAAAATAAGATGTTAAGAACATGGAGGAACATTGAAAAGGTCTTTGTAGAGGTAGTAGGAAGACGAGTTATCTGTGACTGTTTTACAAGGAGTAATCAGAGATTGGAACTTAGTTGAGCATCTTACATGAAATGAACAACAGAGTAGAGAAAGACTAGCAACGTCTCTTCTACGGTTAAAGTATGGACATTTACGTTAAACTGTGGACTTACTGCCTAGTAACAATAAAAAATAATGTTTCGATATGTCATTACCCTTTTATACACTTGAAGTATTTATTTCTTACAATTAACCGTTTATCACAACGTTATGTAAAATATTGTTTATTCTATCTTCCAGTTATGCGTGTGCCTATGCAACGTTCTTCAAGGGTAGATTGGGACGTTGCTTTTGTAATTTATATTATAATAGTAGAACCTATGCACTGCCGTTGTCCGGTAGAAATATGGTGCAAATCAGAACAGATTCGGCAAAATACACCCCTCGGATAAAAAATGAAACTATGATTATCTGGCACATTATTATGTGTGAGACACGTAAAAACTGACTGTGGTTAAACTTCTAATAACATTTTAATACAGAGAAATATTTATTGAAACTTGGAAGCTAAAAGTAATGAATGGTTTGTTAGTTATCTGTTAATCAGAGTATGCAATCTTAAAAAATGAATGTATGAAAGTTATCAATGGAATTGTTGTATAAGAACATTTGAAAACAAATGAAAATGTGAGAAAAAATATGTAAAATAATAAAAATATGAATTTAAATTTTTAATTTCCTTATTTATAAAACAATAAATAAACAATGCTGATTGTATGTAATATAGAATAACATATGTACTAAATTAAATAATTAGATGATCGAAAACATTTTAATGATATTTTTTTTAATTATCAATAATAACTAATCGTTATTTTATCAAATAAAGAATTATAAAATAAGAGACAACAAAATGGAGTTTCATTCTATATTCAAAAGCAACTTTAGTTGTCATCTAGTAGCGTGTAGAAGAGAGAAACGGGTTAGTAGGAGTGTTCAGTGTTCGTGTGCGCTTATATTGAAGCAAGTTTTGACGATAGCTATGTTGGCTTGTTGCACTCACGTAAGGCCTGGGGCCTGGCCCAGGCAAAGTCTTCTGCCCGGCACGGCCAGGAGGAAAAGGAGAGAGAGTTTGCGATTTCGCCTTTCATATACTCGGTCACGTGATTGAGAGCTGGCTTGTGATTGGAAAAGCTAGGGAGAAAATGGATTTCAAATCTCGAGCCGCGAGAATTAGCTCCTGCCTGTGACTGTAGCAAGTTTCGACTGCTACAGAAGAATCTGCAAAACGTACCCATTCAAACATATAAGTAACTGAAGTAGAAATTATTAATACTTATATCTAATTAGGACCTTATTATCATGAAAAATTTCTGGGCAGTTAATTTAAAACGTCGGAAGATGCTGAACGAAAGTTTCGTTATTTTTTTTTATTGTCAAATTTAGTAAATAGGAAATAAATTAATTTTTATTACGAAAATAAGGAAGTTGACGAATAATAAGGTTGGTTAGTCAAGTTTAATGATTATTTATTGTTTGTAAATCCTATGTTCACTACGTAAGTAATGCAAATATTGAACGATATAAACGAAATGTACTATTATTTTTTTTTTTCATAAAATGTGTTTTTGAGACAGAGCATTGACTGGCGCCATGTTGTTTGTTGTCGAGCTGTGTTAAATCCGGTTTAGGTCGACGCAGTCAATCAAATTGCCCGAAGTTTAATAATGACAGCGTAAGTGTTGTATCCTAATTTTGTTTTCCGTTGAATATAAATAGGTAGAAATATACATTTCAAAATAATGGTTGATTTTGCAGAAAACTTATAATTTCTTTCGCCTTTTCTGTGACATGAAATGTTTTTGTTCCCATAGTGGATGAATAACATGTTATTTTAAAAATCTCTCTATATATAGTTACATAGAAATAGTTTCCCTGTATCGCACCTATTCAATATGGTTAAGCTGAGATTGAAAACCGGCTTTTTTTTTTCGAAAGCCCAAGTCATAAAAAGGCAAATCTTACTACTTGTATATACAATATTGACAGATGAATTTTTGCTTTCAGAGAATTTATACACACACATATACTAATATCTAATATAAAAAATCTTGTATGCATAATAAAATATCTTGTATGATTTTTCAGAGTTTATCATCGATAACAATTACTCGGCCGAATAAATATTTTATTCTAACTAGCCATTTTACCATTGAATCATGTTCTTTTCAATAAAAATTTATTTTGATTCAGATTATTAAAAATAATACTGACCTTTGCTTCGTACCTTATGAAGATAAAAACATCTCTTGATTAAATAATGGTCTTTTAATAAAAATGTATTTTGATTCTGTTTAGTTGAAATATTACTTATTCTATCTCGGAACCTTGTTAATATGTAACCATTTTCTTAAACTAATCACCGTAATAATAATTTCAGTTCATCATAATTTTTGTCCATATCTCTCACTATGCTTGCACGAAATATTAAACTACGTCTTTTTGATCCTCATTTGCATATCAAATTAGTTTATAAAGTATTAATTTAGTTCTAATATTTCAAACGTTATATTATCATGTCGGACATTCTTTTCATTATTTTTTTGGTACTTACATTAAAAACAAAAAAAAGCGCGTAACTTGATTTTTGTTTAGTAGATTTATCAATCATAATGTAATTTTGCAGGAACAAACAAACAAAGAAAAAAAATAAAAAGCTGACTCGACACCAGCTTAAAAGTATCTCGCCTCCATAATAGAGCCACACGCCCATCTCACACGACTTGCGTTTATTTTTCCGTCTCGGCCATTTCTCACCTTCGACATTCACACGTCCATCTTTTGCAGTGCGCACTTTGCTTTTCCCAAACCACGTGTTGTCCATTTTTCCTTTCTGTGTCACGCAAGCCCGCGCACACCTGCTAATTTGCATACGTGCTCAAAACGGCTGGTGCTGCTCCTTTGCTAGCTATCTAACCCTCGGCTTTTGCTGATATTTTCACATGCGTTCATACGCGCTCTGTTACAATAATTTAAATAGCTTAAAATACTTTTAATTTCATTTGTACTTAAAAAAAACATAGGACAAATAAAAGGCAACAGCGACATTCGTTTGCGGTAAAAACTCGACATCCGTTGGCAATTAGCACCTGCGTGTTTTGATCAGCATTGCAAGAGGTCTTAAAATATTTGAACGACTTCGTTCGTGGAGGATTTCTGTCATGTCATTTTACGTGCCTTATTTTTAGCTCGTTCAACTTCATAACAATGTTCTTTAAATAAATATAAAAGTTGCATCCGTTGAAAACATCATGAAAATTGAGCAACTACATTTACATCTCCAAAAAATCCATTTTTATTGGAAAATCCGCCTGTTATCATCAGCTTCTCTGCCCTCGACAATACTCTTTAAATGTAACAAGAAGAAGAAGAAGAAGAAGAAGAAGAAGAAGAAGAAGAAAAAGTCAGCGAGTTAATATATACATCATATTTTTGTATAAATATTTATTATTATTACCTCATGTTTCATGATTACGCAATCTTCAGTGTAGGAAATGATAATTACTGCCGGTCGAAGACAAACACTGCTCGATTGGTATTACTAATGGCAGCTGGCAATTTTCTTCTTACAATGTTCAATCCAATCAAAGATAGGGGGAGCATATTAGTCAAAGTCGCAGATATTTTCTATCTGTAAACTTAAATTTGTTGTTTTTGATAAAAAAAATGTCGCCCGATGAACTCCAAATTTTGATAAAAGTCCAAAGTAGTTAACACCCGAGAACTCGTGTTATGTTTTCATGAATAAGTAATCAATAAACACAATAAAGTTTATATAGATACGTATAAGTCATTTACGTGATTTTTGCTTCTTTTCATGAATTGTCATCGATCGTCTGGTCTGTTTAAGTAAGACGAATAAAGCTTTAAATGCAGTATAGATTCAAGGAGATGTTAGTTAAATTTTCTTCAAGGTTTTATTTCGAGAGAATTTACTTAAGAGAGAGATTAATGTTATTTTAATAATTATTTACTCCTTAAAGTTAACTTTCTAACTTAACGAACTGATTGACGTAGATGGACAGATATATCGCTAATATTCGCTGAGATTACTATTTTTCTACATCATTGGCGTGTCTCATTTGCATGGCTTCCCGAAGAGAACTGATCTGAAACTTTGAGTTTTCACCCGTTCGGCCCCTGTTTTATCTACATTGTTCGACCTCTGCTCCTTCCTCGTCACTCATCTTTCGTTCAACCCTAGGAAGGATTCTCGTTTAAAAATATGAGCTATCATCATGCACCTAATGTGACCCTTGTTAAAATTCACACTAGCTAACTTAATCGCTACTGACGTAGGGCCCCTAATATGTAACACTCGTACTCCCCACAAAAGCAGCAAACATAATGTATGTAAATCGAATCCGAAAAATTCGAGTGCGTCGAAAGGTGTCTTTAAACAGAAAAATTTCAGAAACATTAACACTTGAGAACTCATAAAAAATAGCCGAAAGCCATTTGTAAGATTTTTAAATAGTAAAACAATCTTACAGATTGTTTTATCAACTGAAAACTCGCCAGATTCATTAGAGAATTACGTTCTAATGCGTTTTATATAATTTGTGTTACTGTTTATGGGTTTTCCCGTGTTAAGTATTCTATACTTTTGCTGATATTTCAGCTAATCGATTTAATATAAACGAAATGCTATCTTACTCTTCACCATGGAAGTTAGTTGAGGGTTCATACCAATCTCAGTTGTGTTCACACACCATTTAGTATAATAGAACTGACCGATTTAAAACCAGGTTCGCCGATTCTACATATCAGTTTGGCAGTGAGTTTAATCACTTCCATCACAATAGACATTTTTCTCTTATATTTTTAGCGATAGCGTCCTTGAAAAAGATCAAATGCAACATTCTTATTTCCACAGGGAGCAACCGTAGAAACAATGGGCATAGAATAAAATAGGGGTCAAGGGAAGAAGAATCTTTCTTTTTTTTTTTTTTGAGAGGCGCAAGATATGAAACGCAGATAATAAAAATAGAAGATAAAATGCAACGCACAAAAAATATATGAAAGGAATAAAGATTATCCTGGTAGATAAAGGTTAAGGATTTTATTTTGCTGTTGCATTTTATATAAACATTAAGTTTCTTGCTGATCCCAATGAACGGCCAGAAGAATGGAGAAATACGCACACACACACACACACACACACACACACACACACACACACACACACACACACACACACACACACACACACACACAAAGCAAAAACACAAAGATACGAGATTTAACCCAACAAAAACAAACAAACAAACAAACAAGCAAACAAACAATCAAATAAAAAAGCGATAAAAATAATTTTAAGAAAAAGTAAAAAACAGTAAAGATAAGCATAAATTAATAGGCAAACAACAACAGCAATATTATGATCAATAGGAAGGTGATTGTGACTAAGTAGTTAACGATACAGTCTGCCAACTTGGATGTACCGAGTTCGAATCCAGTTCGTTCCACAGAGAAACTTCTACTTAAAGATATTGATAACGTATACGTGGTCTCTCCCGTAAATACTCGATGTCTTTCTAGAAAAAAATGAGCAATAATCATTTAATTTATTAGAAATAAATAAATTATATTCAACAGCAGCAAAACAACAACAACAACAAAAAAAAACAACAACAACAACAACAACAACCACTGCCACCAACACTAACAACAATAATAAAAACTACTACTACTACTGCTACTACTACTAATACTACTACTACTACTACTACTACTAATAATAATTGTAATAAATCAGTGGTGAGATTGCATGCCTCCACCTGACAACGTTAGGATGCGCCAACTCTTATCTGGGCATATCTTGCCTACTAAAGTTTTTAAAAAAAGTTGCAAATTATTTTTTTAATATCCAGAAGAGATGATGAACGGTTAAGAGATATCACCATTGAAGAAAAACACGCAGCTTTTTCTACTAGATTATTTTTGCTTTAACATCATGGAAAAATATTATGAGGAAAACGTATCACATCGAAATATTGTTTTTAAACAAACAAATGTTTGTTTATTTTACAAAATCTTTGCATTGTAATTTGACTTATGAACGTATAATATACGTATTTCATTTTAATATATATTATATTATATTATATTACATTATAAAACTCAAATCGTCTTGCTTAGGCTTTGAAACCGTCCATACACTTTTGGTTTACGATGCGCATGCGTAAATAAATGACGCCAAAACTGTAATTGCCTTTTTAAAATTGGTTTGCGTTACAAATAAAAAAATAGTTCCGCTTCAGTTTTTTACTTTTTATTCATTTAAAATAACAAACAACTAATGTTTTTATATGTTTTCAAGTCAGATTGTACGATAACAGATGTATTAATTTTTTCACGTTTAAAGTATGCAAATAAAAACAAAACTGCAAATGGCTTTTGCTTTTTTTACATTAGCATTTTAAGAATTTTATTTGCATTTTTAATTGCAAGTTGAATCGTTTTCAAACAAAAACAAAACAGACATGCTTACGATTTAAAGTCTTTTATAAAATCTGTAATTAGTAGTAGTAAAATGAAAATACTTAACTTTTAACACAATAACATCTTTTAAAATCGAAGAAAATAAAAACCACGTACGGTTTTAGCGTCCCAAATTTTTAAACCTATTGTTTTGATTGTATTTTCATTTTAAGTTGAAATCGTTTTCAAGCTAAAAAACAAAACAAATATGTTTTTCTAATGCTTTTTGCCAGTGCAAGCAGATTGGGTTGACCATCATCTGATGGGTTGAGGGTACCGGATAGACAGTTCCTGGCTGCTGTTCCCGACTGGTAGTACAGGGGACCTAACTCTTTGGTAGCGCTTAGAGCGGCTGCTCCATCAACAGTTGTATAATATCGGGATGTTTTTAGTGCCATATCACGCATGGAAAGGGAGCCTGCACTCATCCCCGGTGGGCTATCCTGAGGCCACAACCTTAGTAGATGGAGGGACAGCTGATGATCTGCCTTAAAAAAGTGCGCCGCTGAGGTAGCTCCAGTTCTCTCCAAACTTTACAGCAAATGCCTTAATGAATCTTGCTTTCCTGCCTGCTGGAAAACTGCTTCTGTAGTGCCAGTTTTCAAGAATTCTGGCAAAAGAACTGACCCAGTAAATAATCGCCCCATTAACCTCCTCCCACTTTTCGCCAAAATATTTGAGACCATAATTAACTAAGCTCTAGTTCATCACCTTACAGATTCTAAACTTCTGACTGACCAACAATATGTATATAGACAAGCCCGTTCCACAGCAGACATCCTAACTGCAATCTCAGAACGTATATACCAGTCACTGGACAAAGCGGGGTAGGGTAGAGCGGTAGTTCTAGATATATCTAAGGCTTTTGACAGGGTATGGCATGAGGGTCTTCTCAAGAAAATCAGATCATAAGGCAGCACTGGGAAAATACATAACGTAATTAGATCCTTCTTGGATAAGAGAAAAATCCAGGTTGTCCTTGACGGTCGTACATCTGAACAATAGGATATAAATGCGGGAGTGCCTCAGGGGTCTATCCTTGGACTTCTGCTATTCTTAACATTCGTAAATGACCTCCCTGACAAAATTGTCTATGAGATGGGTATGTATGCCAACGACACCATGCTCTATAACAGACACGACAGGAAAACAAAAGCAGAAACACTAGAGAAACAAACAAACAAAGCAGAAACACTAGAGGATGACCTCCGACCTGTAGTGGAATGGAGACAAAAATGGATGGTCACGTTCAATGCTGCCAAGACTAAACTTGTTTCCTTCAATAATTACAAGAACCCTTCCCTACCGCCAATAGCAATGGCCAATGACTCTTTATCTGAAAGTTCATCTTTTAAACTCCTTGGCATAACGTTCACAGGAAACATGAGTTGGAACAATTGCATTGAAAACCTCGCCAGGGCCGCTGTGAAGAAGGTGGGTTCTCTCTACTGTGCTAGAAAGCTACTAACGCCTGAAAGTATCTTGTACCTCTATAAGACCACCATTCGCCCGCGTATGGAGTATTGTTGTCATATTTGAGCTGGTGCATCTGCCACTAGTCTCTCGCTCTTAGACAAGGTTCAAAAGATAATCACCAATCTGATAGGTCCTGAACTGTCAGCTAAACTTCAGCCTCTGTCCCATCGACGAAATGTTGCATCCGTCTGCCTGTTCTGCAAGTACTTCAAACAAACAAAGAGACAAACAAATAAAAACAAAGCAAGTATGTTTTTCTAATGTAAAAAAAGAAAAAAAACTACTTGATCGATTTACAGCGTAGTTTACCTTCTAAAAGAAATAAAAATATGCCTTTGTTGGCCAATACGTTTAAACGTTCTTTAAAGATAAAAAAGAAGAAATTAAAAAAAAAATAAAAGATTTAACATTTCAGAAAAGATATCACTTTCTTATATAAATTTAACGCAAAATGAGCACCCACTTCTTGGCTATGTAGTGAGTTTGCATCGTTAGTATTTTTTTCAAGTTTTGTAGCCAGGGATCATAAGTTCCAAACATTTTAAAAATACGTAGAAACACTTCAAAACATGTGTATGGGGGGACTTTCCATTTTTTAAAAGATTTTCTTTGAAAAGATCTCACCGTTAAATATTACTTAATCAGTTTATTATTATGTCCTAATGTTTTAAGGCTGTTAGCACGCACACACACACACACACACACACACACACACACACACACACACACACACACACACACACACACACACACACCCTAGGGTTGACCTGTACAATGCACAATATCTCCTTGTATGTTTTTCTTTTCGTTTTCTTTTTAATTTTTTTTTTTCAACGGATTACACTCCTCTTATATAAAGGAGTTTTCATTTAATCTAAGGGCAATGATCTGAAGAACTTTATTATCCAATGTATTTTGTATTATTTTTACTGCTCGTCATGTTTGTTTTCGCACGCGTATTCAATTTTTTTCGCACGCGCAAAAATACCAAATTCCTCTGTTAGTTAAACTTGAAACTTGATATATAAGGGATTTGAACATGTCTAACAAATCCGATTAAGTATTTAGGCTGTAAAACTACCTGCTAAGGGGTCAAAATAAAAAAGATTGTAACTTGGCTAGCGTAAGTCGACTTAGTGCTCTTTTACGCACGTGTAAATATATAGGTTAAACAGCGTTATTTTTTAAAAAACTTTTTATATGTGTATAGACGTAGCTCAATTCTAGCTTGTGACACCTGTCGTATTTTTGTGTTAACTTTTGAAATCACTACTATATATTAAGTAC
>NC_136488.1:73853855-73876355 GCF_053919585.1 Euprymna scolopes | reverse complement strand
AAATTAAAAATAGAAGTGAAATATATAGTTACGAATGATAAAAAGAGTCAATGAAAAGTCGATTAAAATATATATTTACGAGTGATAAAAAAAAACTCGATTAAAAATTAGGATGATAAAAGGCAATGTTAGTAAAACCAGTCGTATACTGGTTATGCTAAACATTTCAGCACATTATTGCTACTTTCAAAATTAATGCTATTTATAGATGGGTGCTGGGTTTTTATATATAGTGCTTCAAGTATTTTTAATTTTTTAAAATTACTTTCTCGTTGCAAAATCCCTGTGTTGTCCACGAGGACCTTTCTACGATTAGAGGGGGGACAGCTATGTTGATTTGTTAAATGCTGGTATATTGAGCTAGTACTGTTCAAATGCATCATTAATCGACGGGACAATGTTGTCTTTGTATGTCCAATATATGCGTTTTTACTTTCGGAGTTACACTCTCCTAAAGGGCATTGAAAATTGTATACAATATTGGTTTGCTCCAACATTTTTGTCGCCGGCGAGGAGTTATTTTTAACGATGAGGTTCTGGGTTCGATACTTCTTATAGTATATAATAAATCTAATCTTAGAATTTTTCTCTAGAAGTGCTGTATATCTATGTATGATGCTTTTAATTATTTTTTCTTCCACTCGAAAATTTGGTGTCATTTGGTTTTTGTAAAATATATCTATAGGGTTAGTGTTAGAAGATTGGCTAGTATTGCTGTTAAGGATTTTTTGGACGTCCTTATAGACTCATCTAACAATACTTTCAACACAGCTGTATACAACAAACCAACTAGTACAAAATCCAGCCTCTTGAACTTTAAGAGTGAGTGCCCTCAGCGTTATAAAATTGCCATAATTAAAAATCTTTTAAACCGTGCTAAGATGATTTCTACTACGAAAAAAGAACTACTAATAGAAATTAAAAATATCAAACAGGTTCTTATAAATAATTACTTTCCGAATTATATTGTTGATCAACAAATTAAACTATTGTTACAGTCCCCTAAAAACCTTAACAGCAATACTAGTCAAATTTGGCTGCCAAGGGGTCAAAGTTCAAAGGATTTGACCTTTGCGGTCGCCAGCAAACTATTCCGGCAATTTTGGGTCTAAACATTTCAAATTTTACATAAAGGGTATTCAGACAGAGTTGACCTTGTCAAACTCTACTAAGCTCCTCCGCCAATTTGGGTCTAAACACTTGAAATTTTAGGTGTAGGTTATCTGGACATGAGTAAAACTTTTTAATATATTTAATATATATATATATATATATATATATATATATATATATATATATGGCGATTAAGCTATACTGAACATTCAGCGTTTCATCCACTCTAGGATTCCTCAGGCTTATGCGCGAATTCTGTGGTTGTTTATCGTTTTTATATGGTCCTCATCTATTGAGGATTTAGTTAGGCAATCAGCTTTCTAGTATCCACCGCGCCCCTTCCTATCAGCCAATGGGCATGCATTTTATCGAACAAAGGATCTGTTTTAAAACTAGGTTCACGGTTTAAGGCAGACATTTTTTTGTTAGTTTATATATAAATATACATATGTGTACATACATGTATGCACATATATATATATATATATATATATATATATATATATATACATATATATATACATACATATATGTGTGATCGTTTATGTATATTCATGTTTATTTAATTTATTTATTTGTTTATTTTCTATTGTTTTTGTTAGTTTTAAAACTATTTTGTATCGCTATCCTAGAGTGAGTTTTATTTTGTGAACACAGTTATTTGCTATTTCTCTTCTACAGTTTAATAGATTTTGGGGTTCTTTAAAGTACAGGATAGCAAATTTTTCATGAAGGCATAATCTACATGGGTCGTCTAGATGCCTACACGTGGTAGCTTGTCTTATTATTTTCCATTCGACTACCGGCGAATGTCCGCTTTCTTAGAGTTCACAGTATTTATTCGCTAGTGTTGTTTTTATACGGTGTTTTTTTATTGTTGAATGTACTTTTGTGGTTATAGTATCGGGTTTTGAAATCTAAGGAAGTCATGCCTACGTATTATTTGTTATTCGGGGTTTCTTTCGCAAATATTGTTGCCTGATAAACTACGTTTTTTGTTAGACATTTATTTTGAACTGGGCAAAGTGTGCGGTGTCTACAGTTGCATTTATCTTGTTCGTTATTAGTATTTTTATTTATAGTATGGTTGTTCTTGTCCGGGGTTGGTTTGTTGTTATTATTATTATTATTATTATTATTATTATTATTATTATTATTATTATTATTATTATTATTATTATTATTATTATTATTATTATTATTATTATTATTACTGCTAGTGTTAGTTTTATTTTTGTCATGGTGTCTACTTTTTTATTGTTTATTTTGTTGTTATTTACATTGCTTTTATTTAGTATTTTGTTATTATGTGCTTTAATTATCATCTCTAAATTTTCGCAACAACTGTAGGATAACTTTAAGGTATTTTTATTGAAGATTTTGTGTAAGGGGTTGGTTGTGGGAAAGTCTTTTTCAATAAGATCTAGAAATTTCTTGGCAAGTTTTGTTTTTAACATTTGATTGTATGGGACCGTATACCAAATTATAGTTCTTTTTCTTCTATTTTTATTTTATTATAGTTATTGGTGTTTTGTTGCTTATATTTGATATCGATATTTTTGTATCCACTATATTTTAGGGCTGTTTCGTAGATATTGGTTGACTTGTTAAATGCATTTTCATCGCTTGAGTTATTACTGAGTCTACTTACGATGGAGTTAGGAATGTGTTTTATAATTGATGGTGGGTGATTGGACTTAGGGTTTACGTAAATTGGAGTAGCGTTATCTTTTAAGTAGGGTTCATATGTGTTTTTATCTTAGTTTAACGTGACGTCCAGGAAGTTTGTTATTTTTATGTTAGCTGATACGTCTGCTTTTAGGCCTAATTTTTTCATTTCCTTGTGTATGATTTTCTTAAGGTATTCTCTCTTGACTTTGTTGGAGTTTTTTTTTATCATAGTTAGTCCGTCATCTCTATATAGGCCGATATCCGTAGTATCGAATATGCTTGTGAGGGTATATAGAATGAATAATCCCACAGGATCTGATGCCTCTGCAGAATTCATGGCACCCATCGCCAAATCAAACGAATTTTTCATTTTAGTTTTTATCTATTGGTTATTGTTATTTATTAGAACTGATTTTCTACATTTTTTAGTGATGTTGATTTCTTCCGATGATATATCAGTGTATGCCTCAGCAAATTCTAGGGCAATATTAAAAAGTTCTTCGGATATCGAGGGATAAAAGTCTATGATGTCAAACTGTATAAACGTACATTTATCTTTGTTTTCTATATTTTTAAACCAGGTGATTTCTTCGGTAGTATTTGCCAACTGGTTTAGTTCTAGGTCTTGTTTGATTTGTTTGTTTACTCTAGAAAATATTGTTGTGCTAATTCTACCTATTTCTGGTTTAGTTGGGTTTATCATACTATGACCACAAAAGTACATTTAACAATAAAAAACACCCTATAAAAACAACACTAGCGAATAAATACTGGGAACAAAGAAAGCGGACATTCGCCGGTAGTCGAATGGAAAATAATAAGACAAGCTACCACGTGTAGGCATCTAGACGACCCATGTAGATTATGCCTTCATAAAAGATTTGCTATCCTGTACTTTAAAGAACCCCAAAATCTATTAAACTGTAGAAGAGAAATAGCAAATAACTGTGTTCACAAAATAAAATTTACTCTAGGATAGCGATACAAAATAGTTTTAAAACTAACAAAAACAATAGAAAATAAACAAATAAATAAATTAAATAAACATGAATATACATAAACGATCACACATATATGCATGTATATATATATGTATATATATGTATATATATGTGCATATATGTATGTACACATATGTATATTTATATATAAACTAACAAAAAAAAAGAAAGAAAATATCTGCCTTAAACCGTGAACCTAGTTTTAAAACAGATCCTTTGTTCGATAAAATGCATGCCCATTGGCTGATAGGAAGGGGCGCGGTGGATACTAGAAAGCTGATTGGCTAACTAAATCTTCAATAGAAGAAGACCATATAAAAACGATAAACAACTACAGAATTCGCGCATAAGCCTGAGGAATACTAGAGTGGATGAAACGCCGAATGTTCAGTATAGCTTAATCGCCATATATATTTTATAAATTACTAACTAGTTCTACCTACGCATTGAGCACTTTTGAAGTAAATACTTAAAGTTTACGCATAAATCTATACTTTCGTATATTAATTTTATGTGAGTAAATGAAGTAGTTATATATATATATATATATATATATATATATATATAGATATATATATATAGATATATGCACATAAAGTTATGAACAGTACATAGGGCCCTAGAAAAGCCGGGCCGAACTGCTTATATATATATATATATATATATATATATATATATATATATATAAAATATATATATATATATTTTATATTTTTATATATATATAACTACTTCATTTACTCACATAAAATTAATATACGAAAGTATAAATTTATGCGTAAACTAAGTATTTACTTCAAAAGCGCTTAGTACGTAGGTAGAGCCTGAAGAGTCCTAGAGTGGATGAAACGTGGAATATTCAGTGTAGCTTAATCGCTATATATATATGGCACTTTAATTTATATAAAGATATATATTTTTTATTTATTTTAAGAGAAACACAAAATCTAAAGTACTTATCGAACGACTTTCTGTTTATGAATCGTCTTTCGTTTCCTTCTTTTTTGCTTTCTTGTCATCAACGTCTCACGCTTACTTTTTTCTCTGATCATTTCTTTGTATCGTTTCTTTCCTAATATACTTTATTCTTTCTTCTTTCTCTCTCTCTTTTGCTCTTTTTTTCTCTCTCTACACATCTATCTATTTATCTATCCGTCATATACTCATACATATTTTTTTTGCTCATAATAATCTTCTTCTTCTTCTTCTTCTTCTTCTTCTTCTTCTTCTTCTTCTTCTTCTTCCAGCTTCATCAACTATTGCTATTCTTCACGCCTTAACTTCTGTGATTCTTCTTCAATTGTTTCTCTTGCTCTACCATCTCAACACATTCCTATAACGTGTTCCTTCTTCTTCTTCTTCTTCTTCTTCTTCTTCTTCTTCTTCTTCTTCTTCTTCTATTGTTACTTTAATGGGTCTGATATTGTATGATTTTTTTTTAACACATCGCTTTTTGAGCGACCTTGAATCGAAGTTAAACCAGTTGCTCTTCTATTTATTCTCCCCTGCACCCCCATCCCTATCGCCACATATTCCATGGTAACATCTTTGTGGCCATCTTCATCCAAATTCATTCTACGTTCAGCATCATCATCTAAATATTTTCTCTCATTTCAGGCCACTTCTGAAATATTCACTCGTTTACCAACATATTTTGAAAAATATCACCATCGATTGGCACAATCCGCCATGTTTGGTCACATCACGCAAGGGCAGCAATTAACGAATACGTCTTTCATTCATTAATTAACGTTGTGAGTTCGATCCTCTCCAGCACGCTAACATCTGTAGAACCATGCTTTGTAGAAATGAACTAATTAGGATGCCGAACAAATCGAACATATACGAAGAAAAATGGGAAGAGAGAGAGAGAGAGAGAGAGAGAGAGAGAGAGAGAGAGAGTGAGTGAGAGAGAGAGAGAGAGAGAGAATGAGAATGAAAATAATAAATAAATTATGAATTTTATTATTCAGACCACAGTTCTCACATTGGATGTTATCCCGCAATATTTTAGTCGATGTATTCTCCGATTTTCTATAGGCGTATTCTGTCAAACTCGGAGATCTTTATACCCAACTGCGGCAATCTGTACAGAATATCGAACTAAACACTTTATTCAATCCATTGGGAGAAATTACTCTCGTCCCGTCAGCAATTGCCGATTAGAAGTCTTAAGTAATTCTTAATTATATTTTTATTGACTCGTTGCGCCATGGATAGAGTGCTAGCTAACATTCGCTAATTAGTTCTCAGTGACAGTCTTCTTGGGGTTAACGTTTTAATCACGAATACAAGCGATAACAAATATAATTATTTCACTAAACATCGAATATCTGACTGAATAGACATTTCACCGAATATCGAACATTTCACCGATTATCAAACATTTCACCGAATATCAAATATATGACCAAATAGAAATTTTACAGAATATCCAATATTTGACTGGATGAACATTTCATCAAATATCAAATATCTGACCAAATGTATATTTCACCGAATATCAGATATCGTACCGAATGGGATTTTATCGAATAACATCAATAGACGTTTCATCTAATTGACTATGCCTCAACGCAAATTTCACCGAATATCATATGCTTAATCGAATATCAAATATCTGACAGCATTTTCTCTCATTTCAGGCCATTTCTGAAATATTCACTCGTTTACCAACATATTTTGAAAAATATCACCATCGATTGCCACAATCCGCCATGTTTGGTCACATCACGCAAGGGCAGCAATTAACGAATACGTCTTTCATTCATTAATTAACGTTGTGAGTTCGATCCTCTCCAGCACGCTAACATCTGTAGAACCATGCTTTGTAGAAATGAACTAATTAGGATGCCGAACAAATCGAACATATACGAAGAAAAATGGAGAGAGAGAGAGAGAGAGAGTGAGTGAGAGAGAGAGAGAGAGAGAGAGAGAGAAAGATAGAGAGAGAGAAAGAAAATAATAAATAAATTATGAATTTTATTATTCAGACCGAGTCGAATTAACGTTTCTTCGTATATATTTTGTTAAATGAACATTTTACCGAATATCATATAACTGACTGAATGGACATTCTATCGCATATCCAAAATCTTACCAAATTACCATCTTATTATTATTTTTTTTTTTTGCCGAATTTCAGAAAACTGTCCAAGTAGACATTTCACCAAATATCATATATCTACCCTAGCCTAAGAAAGGAGGTTTTATGGAGGTGTTTTTGATAAGAATTTGATGACGTTTGATTTGAAGACGATCAGGTTGTAATCAGCAAGAAAGCAGCCACGCGGTATTGTCTCCTACAGACAAGAAGTTCTTGAAAAGAAGTTCTCTCCATAGAAATTCCTCTCATCAATAGACACAAAATATTTTTTTACTCATTTGGATAAACGTTGATTAATGGAAAACATATTTTAGTCATTAGTTGAAAAAAAAAACAATAAATAAAAAATTGTATGCGTAAAATAAAAAATAATAATTTGTTTAAAAATGGTTTATAATATTCAAACCCGGTAATGCTTGAATATATGGTTAAGTGGCAGTTTTAGCCATTTAAAACAGCTTTAAAGCTTCACCGCTCACTCATTTTTCAACCAAATTTCAAACAATTATTACAGTTTATAGATCACCTTCTCAGCTATATTGTGAAAAAAAAATTCAATTTTCGTTCAGTAAAACAAAATTTATGATGAATTTTCTGGTGTTCAAAATCATAAAATATGTAAGGAGGTGAGCGATGTTTTTTATGACTGGTTTCCATAGCAACCACGTCGCTTCACCGACTACTGTTGCTACTAATACACTGCTGCCTCGAAAAGAGAAGTAACAAGTGAAACAAAGAGAATGAAAACATGACAGATAGATAATTGGGGAGGATTTTATTGAAAGCAGACGAGTGCCGTACATTGTTTTTACATATGTATATCTTATGTTTATGGGGACAAAAAATAAGATTGAAATTAAACAAAGAACAAGTGCATTTATTTGAAGCCTGGAAAAATCATGGATTACAATAGAAAAATGCGAGCATGAAAAGTAATATGATTAAGCTTAAACATGGAAAAGTAAAGTACTAGTTGTTAAAACTGGAAAAGAAAAGGACAAGATAGTTTAGTAAAAAATATAATAAATTTATAACTTAAAATATTGCAGCATTAAGAATTTTTTAAAATTCAGTTTGTTACATTATATAATCAATTCTTAATGCTGCAATATTCGAAGTTATAAATTTATTATATTTTTTACTAAACTATCTTGTCCTTTTCTTTTCCAGTTTTAACAACTAGTACTTTACTTTTCCATGTTTAAGCTTAATCATATTACTTTTCATGCTCGCATTTTTCTATTGTAATATAGGTATGTTTAAAATGATGTATAAAACTAATGTTTTTAGCTCATTACAAACTGAGAAAAGTTACACACTGTTTAGAATAAGTGCTTTATGCCAAATTAATGTTTGAATATGATTAAGTTTGTGCTCATTTTTGCATTAAATACTAATCCCTATTAATCCCTATTAATCCCTATTAATCTCTAACTGTACATCGAACCATAATACTTAGTTCACTGCACCTTATCTTAACAAAGGTTCATGCAAATTTTAACCAGATCAGCCCAGCCTGATAAAACTTCTAGAGTAAGCGTGATATCGTCACGATTAACCCTGATTAATCCCTATTAATCCTTAACTGTGCCACGAACGGATGCCGTAATATTTATTTCGATGCAGTTTATCATAATAAAGTTTCATATACAATTTCATCCAGATTGGCCCAGTAGTTTCCGATAAAAAGTGGAACGGACAGAGAGACAAACAAACTAAGAGAAATTTAATATAGATGACTTATTTTTGACTTTGATTGCTTTAAATGTGTAAGCTCTATTTGAAACTAAAATTACTCACACCAAAGAAGATCCCATATCTTTACAAAGCCACGATTCGCCCATGCATGGTGTACTGTTGCCACATCTGGCCTCATGCATATACCATTAGTCTCTCACTATTAAAGAGGATCCAAAAAAAAAGAGTCTCAAAACTAATATGTCCGGCACTGTCGGCTAAAATCCAACCAATGTCGCACTTCTGTGCCTGTTTTACAAGTACTTTAATGAAATGCGCTCTGATGAATTCATAGCACTTATATATATATTCATATATATCCTTGACTAACCTAACAAGCAGCATAATCGCACCTCTTCATTGTTATCACTAGATTCCGGAAAGACTGCTAGACTTTGGAATTCCCTCCCTATCTCCTGCTTCCCTGACTGTACTAACATATAGAAGTTAAAATGTAATGTGAACAAACATTTCGCTGCTCAACTCCCCACAGTCCTCTGCTAGACGTGATTCCAAATAGCATCCTCTTACGTTTCAATTGGCACTATACCGAGTTTGGAGTGAAGAAGAATAAAAACAAATAAACAAAAGAGTTATTTTGTTTAATTTTACTTTTAACCAATTTTCAGTTCCACCTCTTGTAAATATTTAAACGCCTTGCGAGTGTGTGCGCATTATGAGCTCGGCTTCGGACAGGTATGCTCGCTAGTAGGCTTTTATATTCGCCTGTTAGCACAAGCAAGTAAAGAAAAATATGTAAACAGAAAAATACAAGAACAAGGAAGAGATAAATAATGTAGCCAGCCAGGCTAGAAAATTAATACTGACTTTTTTATTTGAAGTAAAAAAAAAAAAAGGATGCGTTCCTATCTCAAGTTTTACCAAAATAAACAAAACGTTGCCAAAGCAATCGGTTCTGTCGTGAACACACGATAAACAAGATCATATAAATAAACAATAAAACAAAGCAATAATAAACACTAAAATTATAACGAGATTCCGGAGAGTACAAAGTAGATAAATGCATCATAAATAAAGTAGATCATATTATTTGGATTCTTCGGATTATTGTCTTCATCTTAAGTGTTATTCGCACAACATTTCGGTCGATGTAACCTCCGATATTCTTCCGGTCTATCTTATCAAACCCGGGAATCTTTCTGTCCAACTTGTGAGTCTGTATGGAATTTTGGACGGAATCCTTTATTTAATCCATGGAGCCAGCATGTTCTCATTCCGTCAGTTTTATTTTGAATGTTACTTGCACTGATTCCCGAGTTCAACAAGATACCCATGAAGAAGGTCGGAGGTTCCATCACCAAAAAACATCGTGAAAACAACACTCAGATTAGAACAGTAGTCCGAATAATCTAAATAATACAAATAATAAATCCTCATCTCAAAATTCAGAAACATAACATAAAGTTGATGTGCGAAGATTCAGTGAATTTAATCATTTATTCTTTGTTTGTCCAGAATTTCCCCCACACAGAAAAATAAAAAATAAATCTGTATTATGTACGTACCTGTGACGAAAAGAAAATATCGTATTCCAAAAATCACATAAATTGATCAAGTAATTCTATTTTTAAATAAGAAAATCAAACTTCCATTTGCCTGCTTTCCGGCTGACTATGATATGGTCGTCTTCAAGTCCAACCTAAACAAGTTCTTGATGAGCCGTTCCCTTTAAGTAATCCAATTTACCAAATTTCCACTACTAACAATTACTACGACATTGTCCCATTGACCACTGTACACTTATTAACTCTTATCCTCGAGTGGCCTCTGGGTCTTAGTAAGTGGTGACTCCTTTGTAAAAAAAAAAACAACAAAAAAAACTTTATGGCTAAAAGAAGGGCGTCAGCATCTCGACTTCATATTAAAGACAAGCTGAAAGGACAATCGAAATAAGTCCAAATAATTCAAACTTGCGAGATTTTAGAATGCCATTCTTAACATGGGGCATTGGAAAAACCCTAAACGCTTAAGAATCGTTTTTGGATGGAGCTGTCATTTCATTAAATAGTTTCAGTCTTAGAAAGGTGCTGGATAAAGTGGATCCAAGTATGCAACACAAGTAGACCATTACCCTACTCCACGTCCATTGGAAAGTGGTATCGGAGATGAGTGCAGGGCCTCTTTCTATGCGCGACATAGGACTGAAAACATGCCGATATTATATAACTGATGATAGAGCAACCGTTCTATGCGCTATCAAAGAGTTAGAGCCGCTGTACTGCCAGTAGGAATACAGTAACCAGACAAACTGTCAAATCGGCACCCTAAAACCTATCAGACAAGAGTGGCCCGGTCCAATCGCGTAAGCATACATGGAAAACAAGCACCTCCAAGATGCCAAGTTTTAAGGGAAAGGAATAAAGCGGAAGTTGGAGACGGCGTTCATTGTCCTAGTTAGGAAACAAGACGAAGCACAGTGTCTCTAATGAGTCCCTATCATCGCATCTCTGCACCTGGCTAATAGGCAAAGAAGTATGAAAGCCAGACGATAGGTATAGTCTATCTACTCCTTAAGCAGTTTAGATTTGCAAACTGGTAATGAGGCTCGTATTCATTCATATGCATAATGCTCGTATTCACAAATATCCATAGTCTTACAACTAACTTACACGGTGTAGAAACATTTTTCCTAGCAAACTCTTAGGATATCTTAGCTATGTGAAACTAACCTACACTCCTCCACCCTCTCTAACGATTTTAACATGTCTGGTTATCTCCCACTTTGTCATAAGGACTCAGATACACATGCACGGACTTGGACTCCATATTCGTAACGCTGTCCTTTTGACTAGGGAATCTAAACTAGAATCAGACGATCAGGATTTCATCTACTTTAGTCTTAACCTACAACACAGCGTTAATTACTTATATTTCCTATATCGTTCTCCCTCGTCCAAGAACGACCCCTAATCAATCATGTCTTTGGCAGCACAGATGCAGCACTCTCCCTAGATACCAGCACCCAAGTACAAGTATTTGGTGACTTCAATGCCCACCATATTAGTTGGCTTGGTTTATCTAGTTACACAGACACAGCTGGTAGTATCGCGCATAACTTTATTATATTCCATTCCATGACAAAGACAGTACCGTTCCCGATCCGTCTCCCAGATAGATAGGATCAGCAAGCCTCTCGTCTAGATATATTTATTATCACAGTTCCTGAGAATTGTGTAACAAATGCCCATTGCATACTTGAAACTACTAATAATGTTGTAGTAATGATAGACATCACACTAAATTCTCGATCCCAAGTTAAAGAGGCATTACTCAAGACAAGGTACTACAAGAAGACTAACAGGGAAGCAGTGAGAGATCACATCAAAGATGCTCCATTGTATATATCTTTTCTCTACTCGCAAATTAGATCATTGAATTGTTACAAGCGGAAATTGATGCGCACGCTCTCACACGAGAGTTCTATAGCAAACCCCACTCTCCCCAATAGTTGGTGTCTACTTGTCCAACTGCCATTACTCAAATGCAATATGCATGCTATAGATTTATCCGATATCAGTCCAGTACAAGTAGACAAAATATATAGAAGCTAGAAATAATTGTAAGAACGAAATAGCCGCAACCAAGCGAGAAGATATGGGGAAACCACCAGAAAACGTATTGAGTGGCTGAAATTAGGAACTCGTAATTTCTGAAAAAAAAAAAAAATTATAACAATGCAGTAAGTAATGGGAAACCAGTACCCCCCTACTATCCAACAAGTTAGAGGTTATTTGCACTGCAACCGAAAAGGCTAACCTGATTGCGCGACAGTTTGCCCCCTAATCCACTTTGAATCCATCAAACCACTTTCTCAAAGATTTTCCTTTGCGGACAGAAACCATGCTCGATGATCTGAAAATTACCACTTTCTAAGTTTTTGGCATTATAAAAACCCTAGACACATCAAACGCACGTGAACCTGACCCATGGCAGCTGGGAAATTGCTTCTGTGGTACTAGTTTACAAGAATTCTGACGAAAGATCCGATCCACTAAATTATCGCCTTATTAGTCTCACCCCCCTCTCTCTCTATCTCTCCGCCTAATTCTTGAGTCTTTAATTAATCAAGCGTTAGTCACAGATACTAAACTTCTTTCCGACGAACTGTATAGATTTAGACAAACCCGTTTTACTGCAGATATCCGAACTGTACTCTCTGAACGTATATACAATGCAGTGGATAAAACAGGGGGTGGGTTAAGGCAGTAGTCCTAAATATATCCAAGGCCTTTGTCAGAGTATGGAACCTTATAAAAATGAAATCATATTGTATTACTAGAGGAATACGCAACATAATGAAAGAGAAATAAGAGAAAAATCTAGGTTGTGTCCGATGGCCGTTCTTCCAAACAACTTCCATCAATGAAGGTGTATATCAGGGATCGATCTTTGGACCTTTACTATTCCTTCTTATTTAAAAATGACCTCTCTGATAAAATTATCTCAGAGATGGATATATTTGCTGATGACACTACACGACGGGAAAACGAATGAAGAAATATCTAAAGAAATGATTGAAACCTTAGAGGAAGACATCCAGCGTGAAGTGGAATGTGGACATACATTGGTAGTAACATTCAATGCTGCTAAGACTAAACTTCTTTCCTTTAATAACTACAAGAAACCTTCTCACCTTCTGATAGCCATAACTGATGATACACTACCCGAAAGCCCTTCGTTCACACTTCTTGGTTTAAAGTTCACAGGGGAAATGAACTGGAACAAATATATTGAAGGCATTGCCAAAACTACTATGAAGAAGATGGGATCTCTCTACCATGTTAGAAATTTATTTACGCCTGAGAGTATCCGATCCATCTACAAAGCCACCATTCACCCATGCATGCAGTATCGTTGTTATGTTTGGGCAGGTGCATCTGCTGCTAGTCTGTCACTCCTAAACCAGGTTAAAGAAGGTGGCCAATCTATTAGGTTCTGCACCGTCAAGCAAATTCCAATTCTGTCTCATCGACGAAAATTTGCATCCCGTGTCTATTTTACAAGTATTTTAATGAATGGTGCCCCGACGAATTCCAAGCCCTTGTACCCCCCTCGACGTAAATAAATTTGACTATACAGATAAGCAGCAAAATCTCACCCTTACACTGTAGATATCCCTAAGTGCCGGAAAACCTCTTACTGAAATAGTCTCTTTCCTCGAACAACTAGACTTTGGAATTTCCTCCCGGGTCTCTGCTTTCCTGACTTTACTGACATGCAGAAGTTCAAGTGTAATGTGAACAAACTTTTTGCTTCTCAACTCCCTAAATAGTATAACTTCAAATTTTGCCCGAAATAGTAACTCCTTACATCCAAGTGGCACTGTACCTTGTTTGAGGTGAAAAAACAAAATAAATAAATAAATAAATAAATAATAATAATAATTTTCTTTATAAGAATAAAACTACTTGTCAATTTGCGTGATTTTTGGAATATGATATTTTCTTTTCAACATTTATATGTTCATCACACAGATTATTTAATTATTTTTTGTTTCATATAGGGGAGTTCCTGACAAGCGTCATTCTATCTATGTAATAATTCGCTAAGACATTTGATATTCGTACGTTATCACCTTTCACACATTAAATGATATCTCATAAGCAAAGATAGTTATTAGTGATAAATCGGACGTCACTAATGTAAACAATCACTACTTCACTCATTTAAAAATTGTTCCAAAATCAGATTATGTCGTCCGCCGATTAAAACTAGAATTTTAAATAAATGATAAATTTATTTTTTCTTTTTTATAGATTTGAAAATTATTTAGCTGAAAAAGATTTTTAACAGTATTATAATATTTACTATTTCTAAAAAAAATAACTAAATTGTTGCAATTTTAAATCTATTATATAAAAGGCAGTTATCTGTGTATATGTGTGTTGGCATTTCCAATGAAAAGTAAAAAACTACAAAACAAACAGCCACAAAGTTTGTATATACTTGACCGGCATTGTCCTAGATGAATAATGTATAACGTTTTGAAAGAAATATTTATTCTTTTGGGGTCAACTGGGCCAGGTTTCGTTAGGGGTGTCGATATTTGAGTATTATGCACTAATTTAGAAAGAAAACGCCAAGAAATCTATTATATAAGTGAGTTTAATATGGGTGTATCCAACTTGAGAGGAATAGACTAGGCTGAAGAGGAAGGTAGAAAGTTTTAATAGAAATATACATTTCACTTTTGCCTCAAACAATATAAGGTAACCCCGTTAGTACGCAGATAAACAAAGAAGAAGACGCGTAGTCGATTTATTTATTGAAATAATATTTAACTGTCAATTATAACAATTTTACCGGATCAAGAATATTATTGACCCTGAAAGACATTTGTTATTTCGAAACGAAAGCAATATTATTTTTAATGACAGTACATTGAGAGATTCATGTAACAAACATTGCGATTCCCACAGAGACCGGATTGGTTATTTATATTACGTCATCACTATGATGATGAGGGCCCGTGCGCGCTTGAGTCCTGTAAAAATTTAGTGAAATGTGAGTGACAAATTCTACATAGATACATTTTTCTACTCTTTTTTCACCCCAGACAGGGCATATTGCCACTTGGAATGTAAGCGGCTACTATTTGGGATTGTGTCTAAACGGGAACTGTAGGGAGTTGAGCAGCAAGATGTATGTCCACATTACATTTAAACTTCTTCGTACCAGTAAAGTCAAGGAAGCAGTAAAAAGGAAGGAAATGCCAAAGCCTAGCAGTCCGAAGGAAGAAACTATTATAGTAAAAGGCTTTCTGGAATCGAGTGACCTCAGTAGTGAAGGGTGGAATTTTGCTGCTTGTCGGGTTAATCGATAGTATGCACGTCGAATGAACACAAGTACACCAGAGGGAATGACATTAAAGTACTTGTAAAACAGGTATAGAGATGTAACATTGTGGCGTTCGGACAGAGTTTGAGGCTTGGTCGACAAAATCGGACCTATTAGATTTGAAACTTTGTTTGGACCCAGTCTAAAAGTGAGAGAGTAATGGTAGATGAATCAGCCCAGATGTGGCAACAGTAGTCCATATATCGACGAATTATGGCTTTGTAAAGTTATAAGATGCACTCTAGTGTAAGTGATTTTCTACTACCGTAAAGGGACCCCACCTTCTTTGCAGCAGCCTTGACAATTTCCTCAATGGATTTGTTCCAATTCATGTTGTCTGTGGATGTAAAGCCGAAGAGTTTGAAGGACGCGTTCTCACGTATAGTGTTATTTGTCATGACAATCGTTGGTTGACAAGTTTTTTGTAGTTGTTAAATAGAAAGCAGTTTAATCTTAGCATAATCGAATGTTACCATCTACTTACGATTCCATGGTCGACTTTTAAGGTTTCCAGCATTGCCTTTGGTTATGTATACATTCATTTTTCCTTCATCATAATGGGACGTTCTTTAAATGTATTGTTTTTAAAGCAGCTTAACCTAGTAGTTGATATGCACGCATTACCGGCACTTCAACTTTTTTCCAGTTGAGTTTTTGAATTGGTCGAGGGAGCTGGCTCTGAAGACTTGATGATCGTAGTCATAACTTCTAACAAAGTGACAACAATCCTTTGTCCAGGAAGAACCTCCCTCCACGTATCCGTAAGTTGACGCCACTTGTTCATCGTAAAATCACTTTTTTATTTCTGGGAATTGCTCGTCCTCTGATTAGTCCATTAATCGAAATCAAAGTATTAGGATTTGGATCCTAGTTAACTGATCAAACTGTCCAGTACTTTTCTACTGTCTTAATTGCGCACTGCTTCTCTTGCAAGAAAACTAAAATATAAAACAGAAAGAAGGAAAGGAAAGGAAAGGATATATAAAGAACAGAACGAGGAGAGAAAGAAAGATAGTATCTTAATAGGCTAGTTAGTATCTCATCTCCAGGTGTTTACTACAGACGCTCACTCGTTAAGTTCAGAAAGCCAATCCTTCGATCTAATGAAAGCCATTAAGAGGACAATTAAATAATTATGATTTTACAAACGTCGAAGACTTCCTGCCTCTATATGCAAACAGTTTATTTTTGTTTTGTTTTTATTTATACGCGATTATTAGATATTACTTAAATTTCACCTTCGTAATTCAAAACAAAATTTAAATTAAATTTGAATTTTATGGCTTGTAATGGTAAATCAATAAGGTCGATTATATTTGATTGATTTTGAAGTAGCACAGTGGTGACCAGTTTGAAGTCTCGAGTTCAAGCTGTCGAATCTGTTACGTGTACTTTTATGTGATAGGATCGAGTTATTGGATTCATATAAACACTGGCAGACGAGTATATTAAGTATATTAAACGACTGAGCTTGACTGAGCCTCAATCTCTGGTTATTTCTTGTAAGACGTTCACATCAAGAACTGCTAATGTAATGTTACACACGTTTGCATACCCATTAACATGTAGACACTTGAAACCCAACACGTTGTAGAAGAGTACGTCACAAGGAACGTAGGACAAGTAATAACTCGATTCCATTTTTTTGTAACAACATTTATTTCCTCATTTTTCCGCCACGCGTGACTTCTCGTTATGGCCGTGGCATTCTTCACCTCTCTAACGCGCTCGTCTTCTCTGACGCCTGCACTCTCGAACATCGCCTCGAACGTGTTTTAAAAGTGCTCTTTTTATAGTATTTTTCTTTTCACGCGGCTCGGCATTGCATACGCGCGCCCGCGCCCTGTTACACTAATAACTTTTCTTTTCTTTCTCAAAGTGCCTAGTATCAGACGGAACTTCCATTCACAGAGTTTATTTCAAAGATCTTCCAATCTGTGGAACCAATTATCACGGGACTGCTTACCTGAAGGCTGCAAAATGGTCGTCTTCAAATCTAACGGCAACAAATACTTGTCATCAACCGTCCTTATATGTTTCAGTCTTTTCTATTCATTAGTTTAAATCTCCTCACTAGCGCCAGAGCCGCGTTCTCTGCCGTTTGAGCTAACCTGACATATAGATGAGAAAGATTTGAAATAAACCACTTCTAGGTTTGATTAAATTTGCGTATGCATAGAACTAATAAAAATATGTCGGCAAGTTGAAATGAACATTTTTGCATTTCAACTTGCAGACAAATTTCTGTACGCTTTATTCATCAACACAAACAGAAAATATGCTCGTTATGAAGAAATTATTTAATGTTAATGTTAGTATTATGTGACTGGTAGTTTAAGAGTTTATCGGTTAAACACACACGTGCATCTACTGTTATATATATATATATATATATATATATATATATATATATATATATGCATGTATGTATATAAGGAGAAAGAGAGAGAGAGAGAGAGAGAGAGAGAGAAAGAGAGAGAGAGATAAAAGAAACAAATCAAGTTATGTGTTCATCAACGTTTCGTCCTTATTGCGAGACTTCTTCTGGATGAATTCATCATTCACCCAGAGGAAGTTTCGAAATAAATACGAAATGTTGATGAACACATAACTCAGTTTGTTCCTTTTTTTACGTTTCTATTTCTTCGGCTTACTATTTCCATTATTCTCATATATATATATATATATATATATATATATATATATATATATATATATATATATATATATATATATATATATATATATATATATATATATAGTAGAGATTTAGAAGGCTGTCACAATGCGATGACTGAAATATAGTCGTTGTTAGTAAAAGAAGGCGAGAACAAGTGGCGATTTACAAATCAATAAGTACATACATATATTTTATATGTACATATATTTATTCAGTTGCATCGGTAAAATGTCTTACTTGTTATATCTGCGACAATATCCATTACTAATTTCGGAAATATAACAAGTAAGACATTTTACCAATACAACTGAATAAATATATGTATATATAAAATATATGTACTTATTAATTTGTAAATCGCCAGTTGTTCTCGTCTTCTCTTACCAACAACGACTATATTTCAGTCCTCGCATTGTGACAGTCTTCTAAATCTCTACTACATACCTATCCCACACAATGCTTCAAGCAAACTACATATCAATATATATATATATATATATATATATATATATATATATATATATATATATATATATATAAAACAAAAATGACAATTAAATTTACCAAAATGACCCAAGATCTATTGAACTATTATCTAAACTCAAATGTAAATTAATACAAAATTAAGCCGACTTTACAAATTGATAAAAGTTCATTATTGGATTTTAATTATAAAGTGAAGCTCGAAGATTCAAACCCGATAGATAAAGCAAAAAATAAAAAAAGTAAAAATAAAAATAGACAAACAAATAAAAATAAATAAATAAATAAAAGCATTACACCCCCTCCCCAACATACACACACAACGTCCACCATATCTTTATGTACCTAGAATTAAAGTCTGCTAGCTTCCCATTTCCGATATGATCTGAAGAGGGGGTAGGTCGCATTTTCCAGACTCTTAAGCTAAGGTTAAAAAATGTTTCTATCTATCTTTATTTTGTGCTAATTACCGCTGTTTTCTTATTGCAGCTTTGACTTAAAAACCCGTAACTTAATTTTACCTATCTTGTCTTTTTTTCTTTTTTGTTCTGAAATCTTTTTTTTTTGTCAAATATTCTATTAACCAATATTGTCTTGTTACATGTAAAACGAAAAGAAAAAAAAAGTCACCCATGAAAACGAGAATCTTCCAAATTAAAACCTTGAACTATTATCTAAACTCAAATGTAAATTAATACAAAATTAAGCCGACTTTACAAATTGATAAAAGTTCATTATTGGTTTTTAATTATAAGGTGAAGCTCGAATTATTCAAACTCGGGATAGATAACGCCAAAAACATCCCCACATTAATATATGAGGGGAGATTATCTTCAAACAGCGTCCCGAATCGATAATTGAGCACCGGACTTATACTAAATAGATATTAATAAGTCTCTCGTGCCTATTACATTTTTTTTAAATGGAGAGTAGATAATGCAGTGGATGTGTTATTGGCAGCTCCAGTAACTCTCACTTCTTCTTTTTTGTTCCTCATTCAAATGAGTTATTTTTCTGACAAAGGGTGAAGAAAAAACTGCTTTTCAGGTCGGTAGTACTTTGTGAACAGTAGTCTGAGATGTCGGAAATTTTTCTGTCTCTATGTCTATCCTTGTGGCCATGTCACTAGTAAGGGTGCTGGAGGTAAACGTTTCGTCTGGGCTGCCGTTATCCGCCTGATAGTCAGGGACCCGAACCTTGGATTAACCACTAAGGAGGCTGTCCTATCAGCACGTGCAAAGTACTGGGGCTGCTATATTGCGATTTGGTGAATGGATTCTGGACCAGTCTCTGGTGGGGCCTCTCAACGCCATACTATTGGTTAATTATTACGGCTTTACCTTATAATGTGCTACATAAAAAAATCCTGTCCTTTTCTCTCTTACTTTCCCTCTCTATCCTGATCTAACCACGTATGCCGGCCTGTTCCACAAATCCCAAAACTTCAACATGAAATATCTCCAGAAAAAAAAACTCGAATAAACCTAGAACCCCATCTTCCAATGTAGACCCCTACTACCATGTTTCCTTCTCCAACATCAGGGGTCTACGTTCCAACCTTCCAGAGGTTGAAACACAATTACAGGAGACGAAACCGGACATATTCTGTCTTAGCGAAACTGGAATAGGGCAGACCACTTACCTAGATGAGTTAATAATTAAGGGATACTCTAACTTAAAATCTACATCTGACCCCCAAGATCGCTATGGGCATGGAATATATGCCTGCATTAAAGATGGCTTCCCGTGTGGCAGGGATATCTCTAGAGAAGATCATAATTTACCTTACATGTGCTTCCGGGTTGCACTTGCTTATACCACTGCATTTATATTTGCCCTCTATCAGCCCCATAACAGCGGAGTTACTATCTTTAAGAGTATATCTGAGCAAAATAGTCCACATTCTGTCTGCACATCCCTCGGCTAACACTCACATCTGTGGTGAATTCAACGTCCATAACGTGGAATAGCTGACTCACTCAAATAAGACAGACGATGAGGGGAGGTTCAGTCATGATTTTGCCATTGCTTATGACCTCACTCAGATTGTTCGCGAGCCCACCCGTGTGCCCGATACTACAGGTCAGTATGCAAGCGTTCTAGACCTTTTTCTCTCAACTTCCCCGGAGCTATGTTCAGTTTCCGTTCTTTCTCCTCTAGGATTCTCCGATCAGTTAAGATAAAAATGAAATGTAATAAGTCCCCAGACGTACCCCTTCACCGTACTGTATACCGATACTCCATGGCTGACTGAGATAGCTTCCGTACATTCATATCTGATCTACCTCTGCATTCCATGTTTAAAAAGGATGTGTCCTCTATAGTATCAGACCTGACCGAATGGTTAATTGTTGGCATAGACCGATTCATACTATCCAACAAATTTTAACAAAAACCTAACAGCCAGCGATGGTTCTCCCCAAAATGTGCTGCTGCCATCGCGCACAGAAATCACTTTTTCCATAGCCACCAACGTAATAGATGTACTAGGACTAAAGCTGCTTTCAGGAACGCCAGCAACCACTGTAAAAGAGTAATAAAAAATGCAAGAGAGCTATATTCTCAGTCCGTTAAATTAAAGTAGCTGATCAGCGGCTTGGTTCCCACCAGTTTTGGCAAATAACAAATAGGATCCTGAACAGAAATGTGCGTTCTATCCCAACCATTATCAATGGACCAGAGGTCATCTCGTCAGCATCAGACAAGGCCAAACTATTTGCCAAGAACTTTACAGCTAATTCTACCCTATGCGACGAAGGCCATCAACTCCCCATATTTCCTCCTATAACACAGAACACGCTAGGTAACATACAAATATCTGTGTATGAGGTTGCCAAGCTAATCAAGAACCTTGATCCCAGTTCAGCAACTGGTCCTGATGGCATCCCAATTATAGTGTTAAAAAAGCTTCAACCAGAACTTGCTCCCATACTTACGAAACTGCTTAAGCGTTGCCTTAAGGAGAAGTGCTTTCCAACACCCTGGAAAACCTCATCAGTATTCACTGTATTTAAGAACCCAGGTGATCGCTCATCTCCCTCTCAGTACAGACCAATAAGTCTCCTGTGTGTCATGAGTAAGTTGCTGTAATCCATATTAAATAGAGAAATAGTCAACCACCTCAGCGGAAATAACTTTCTTAATGACACGCAATATGGTTTCCGCTCTGCAAGATCTACCGCAGATGTGCTAACGGTTATATCTCATAGAATTAGTGAATCTCTTGACAAAGGCTTCCTTTCTAGAGCAATTGCTCTTGACATATCAAAGGTCTTCGACAAGGTATGGCATAAAGGCCTACTTCACAAGATTTCCAGCTACGGTATAACTGGAAATGTTTTCTCTATCATTAAATCATTTCTCTCTGATAGGCTCATAAGAGTAGTGGTCGATGGACAAAAATCAGAGGCTTGCAGTATGCTGGAGTCCCTCAGCGGTCAATCCTGGGCCCAACTCTCTTCCTGATCTACATCAATGATCTCCCTAAACACATACTTAAATCATTCGTTGACATCTATGCCGATGACACGACCATCTACGGCAACACACCAAAGGATGTAAATGACAAAGTTCTCTCTGATTTTCTCTCTTCTGATCTCGAGCGCGTGGTTCAGTGGGGGAAGACGTGGCTGGTTACCCTTAATGCATCTAAAACCAAACTCCTATCTTTACATCATCAACGCTCTGATCCCCATCTGATATCAATTGAAATGGATGGCTCTCGTCTAGGAGAAGCCCCATGTTTTGACAAGCTTCTGGGCTTGACCTTTTCTCCTGAAATGGAACACGTACATCAAGTCTGTTACCAAGGGCGCTGGAAAGATGATGGGATCCTTCTACCGCTCCAGAAA